>NC_043024.1:5616969-5631969 GCF_006345805.1 Octopus sinensis
ATATATATTATATATACAAATATACGACAGGCTTCTTTCAGGTTCCCTCTACCAAATCCACTAACAAGGCATTGGTCGGCCCGGGGCTATAGCAGAATACACTTGCCCAAGATGCCACGCAGTGGGACTGAACCCGGAACCATGCGGTTGGTTAGCAAGCTACTTACCACACAGCCACTCCTGCGCCTATATAAAAAAAAACTAATGGTTTGAAGTTCAGTCAAAGCGGAGAATTTTCTGCTGAACCTCTTCGTCCAATCTACTGGTTGAGCAAGACCGAATCAAAATAGGGTCATGCGTTACTGAGGTGCTGAGTTACTGAGGTGCAACATCTTGCAGCAAAAAAATTCCACAACTTCAAAGTCCTCTTGAATGCTTTGCATAACGGATCGTCACAGCAAGTTCAAGGAAATGGGAACAATCACTACCGTAAAAAAAGAAAAGAATGGCTCAATTAATCCTTAAACTGCACCTTACAGTAACTCCCGAGAAATTAACATGATGCTCCTCCGTAATATACATATTATTAGGTCCCCAATAGGAGCAATTATGGCAGTCAATGGAGCCATTTAATTTAAAAGTGTTATGGCTACACAAATGTAGTAGAATGGTTTGCTCCCTCTGTTACTGTGTAGAAGCCTCCAAAATATAGCATCTGATTTGGCTCGTTGTTCTGCACGATAGCAGTTAGCCAGCGTTGCTTATCCTGTGTTGAGTCGCCGCGGCTGTCCCCCGAGGTCGAGGATGGGGATCTTTGTTTGTTTGTTTTTGGTTTTGTCTATTTTTTAGTATTTTTGATGGATCCTGAGGTGATTGATGAGTCCAATTCTTGCTCGCAAGCCCCTTCCACCAGTGGGACAGGTGATTCCGGATGGAAAGTTCCTTCTTGGTCTTGTGTTGAGCAATACGAATAGGTGCTTAAAAGTTCCTGGACTTTCGGTAAAAGAAACTACAGGAGGATCAGTTAATTAGGATTTTATTCACCATACTCCTCTCTCAGATTCACACATTTATTGCAGCGGTCCTTCATTTTTTCTAAACCCCGTAAAAGAACTAAAAAAGCTGGGCCTCCAACCAGGCCTTTCAGGACACCCTTAAAGCCAGGACTTTTCAGCACCCCCTCATATTTGTAGAGATGAGTGAGGTTTATTCATAAGTTTCCTCTTTGCTTTTCTGTTTATGCCATAAGTTGTAATGAGCCATCGCGAAAAGCGACAGGAAACGCCTTCATAATTCAGGTTTTGACTCCATTGAGAAGAATGCTCTCTGTGCACACCCTGAAGATGGCCAGCCTTGTTAAGATTGAAATGTTTGATTGCCAGATGCTTTGCAGCATGTTGGAAGCACTCGAGACTAGTCTCTTTCGCATCAAGACGTCTCTCTTACTGTATACAACAGAGAACCCAAAGTACTTAAAATCACACACACACTCTTCATAGCATCTTATATGGCCTTACATGTGTGTATGTGTGTGTGTGTGAGTGTATACACGAGTGGACAAACGTAAGTGGCACTCAACACGTTTGGTAGGACTTACATGTATCATTTATTTATTTGATAAGAGTTCGATTCAGCTCAATGCAACTCAAAGTATCGTAGGCTCGTCGAACGAGTCTGACTCGTCAGGCACATAAAGCCGTATGTATATATGTGTGTGTGTCTGTCTTTCTCTGTGTGTGTGTGTGTGTGTGTGTGTGTGTGTGTGTGTGTGTGTGTGTAAAGAATGAGCACAAATGGGTTAAGTTTCGCTATACAGCTGTTTCAGACGTGTTTTTTATTGCTGAATATACTAATTACATCAATCAAAAAGAAAAACGTTTTCTTCGGATGTTCCGGTGAACTAAAAGCTTCGAGAGTAATTTTCTCACTTGATGTCACAATAAGAGAGTCAACATATGTTCCGCATCTCGGTATTCTCCAACCCAAATCTTTAATTCTAAAATTTTAAGCTTTTAATTCACCTGAAAAAAGACGGTCTTTTCCATAATGTATTTGGTTTATTCATCAATAAAAGTATGTCTGAGACAGCTGCAGTTAACCTTAACCCGTTTAGGTTCTTTCTTTATGTAAATACCACACTTAGAACCTTCCCTGGAGTTCCCAGTGTGTATGTAAGTGTTGAGACATGTCTGCATATACATGGGTGTATGCCTGAGTAATATACATGGCTGCGGTAATCTCAACCCATAAATTGATGTCCTTGTTTTTAAAACATCTTAATTCAAATGAATCTTACATACACTTGCTATATGTATGGCCAGATGGTTAGAGCGAGGCATTGCACTAACGATCGTGAGATGTGGTTTCAATTCTTGAACTGGATGCTGCGTTATGTTCTTGAGCAAAATATTTCACCCTACGTTGTTCTGAGATTATTCTTCTCGTTTTTTCTCTCCAGGGTCCTCGTTTTTAAATACATCTTACTTATGAGCTGAGTCTAAAGGATTGCTTGGAGATACATAGCATGTTATATAAATCTGCCAAATGTAATGTATCTTAAAAGCATGAAACTAGTTGTAGGTCTTTCGTAAATGTGTATATTAAATCATACATACACACACACACACATATGTATGAATGTATGTATGTATGTATGTATGTATTCATGTATGTATGTATGTATGTATGTATGACTAGACATGTATGTATGGATGTACGCATGGACATACATGTATGCATATATTCTCAATGAGTTGTGCGCTGTCGTTGGAACAATTCAACAAGATAGCTTTCCTTTTCATGGATGGTTACGTACTCACTCATTAATATTTACTCATTAGCATTCCAAGTACACCTAGGTACTCCTTATGAGACCCGCTGATTATGTGTGTATATATATATATATATTATATATATATATATATATATATATATATATATATATATATATATATATATATATATATATATACTAGCATTAAAGACCCGTCGTTGCCGGGTCATAGTGCTAGTGCATGTATATATGTGTATTATATGTGTACATATTACATGTACATCTCTCTCTCTATATATATATATATATATATATATATATAATATATACATCTACACATAAAATACAAAATACAAAGTTATATCTTGATATCGCTAGTGATGTATATATGTGTATATATATATGTGCACATATTACATGTACATCTATATATATACATCTACACATAAAATGCAAAATACAAAGTTATATCTTGATATCGCTACTGATAACAATACTCAAAATATATAACAGACTGGAATTGTTAGCTCTTCTTTTTTCTCTACATTGTATACTTTATAGACAATAGTCTTTTCTTTAATTTAATTTTTTATTATCCACCTGGACTATTCCATTTCTGCACACTAATTTTATTTTTAATTTATTCCCATTCATGTGAAACCACTTATTCAAGTTCAAGTCATTGATGCAATTTTATACCAATTTTTACTTTTGTTATGTTACGATTATATTATACTTTAGTTTGATTTTAATTATTACTTACTACATATAATTCGATTGTTATTATTATTTTTATTGTTAAAGTGAAAGTATCTGACATAAAATAGAGAAATGTTTTTGTTTCACTTTTAACACGTAATACTGAAATAGTGGAAAAGATATGATATTACTATGGGCTCGCTCTAGGCAAGAAGTTGAACATTTTTTTGCCCATGAAACTACATGGACCCTAAGTAAGGCATGTGTAAAATTTGAATGAAATTGGTTGTGTAGTTCTCAAGTTTTTTGGAAACACACAGACAGACAGACACACACACACACACATTCTCAGTTTTATATATAGAGAGATATATATACTCACACACACACACACACGTTTGTACTTTCGTCTCTGTTGCAGGGCAGGAAATATAACCCACGTCACAGTCATGTTCGGCTCCGAACACAAATATTATATGTTGCACAGATACATTGCAAAGTCCTTTTTTGCTCACTCAGGGTACGAAAAGAATGACGTCACAGTCCGTAAGTATTGAAACCTTGTTATTGCATATTGGGAAACGCGAGCGCAGGTTGGGACGTATAGTTGATGCGTGGTTAACAAGTCAACAAATGCCCTTAATAGATGGTTAACTAGTTACGAGATCGATCCCACTGTGAGGTGAATTGGACAATTGAGTACGATGTTGTCGTTGTTCAGTAACTGGAAGATTACCGCTGCACTATTTCCATGAAAATGATCGATCAGAAAGCATGTGCGGGACGCTGCGTATATATCAATATCTATAAAGCTGAAATGCAAAAAAAATTGTTTGTCTCATTTTACGATTGGAACGGGTTAAAGGGCACTAGATGGGGTCGGATTGGCTCCAAAATTTAAAAGGACATGTAAAAAGAGGCGAGGAAGCGACTGAACTAGGTTAGAAACCCCTATCTCAGAAGCTGTGGTTACTAGGACAACAAAACCCAGACTTTGACAAGTGTTTGTCGTTTCTCCCTTTCAGATATCACCCTGCCTTCCTTGATCTCTCTCTTTCCTTCCTTCCCTCCACTTTCTCTCTATAACGACGCTTGACAGCTTCTCTCTGTCACTCTTTCTTCCACCACCTCTCTCACTGTACGTTTGTCTGTATCTATAGAGAGAAAGCGTTGACAGCCGCAAAGTTTAAATATTCCCGCCTCAGGTGTTTTAGAACGGTGAAATATTACGTTGATACAAATTGGATTTTTATGTGAAAAGGGATCTAAATGGGGCTGGAAGGGGATTAAAATCTACAGGAGTGGGTGTTTAGGAATTCTCTGTTACATCAAGTTAAAAAATTTGTGCCAGCCTTTAAATCGTCAATGTGTTACCGTCCGTCATAAATAAGTTTTGAATGCCTGCCATGGTGAGTCTACTGCCGTGAGAAAGAATCACTTAAAAACTTGGTGTTTTGGAATTTTCCTTTACATCAAGTTCAAAATTTTGCGCCAACCGTTAAACTGCCAGTACGTTGCTGTCCGTCGTTAAAAAGTTTTGAATGCCAGCCATGGTGAGTCTACTATCCTCAGGTTATATCCCTTCAAACTTTGGTTTCCAATACTTTTTTATTTTTATTCCGCTCGCAAGTTCGTCTGTCCCTTTTAAATGTTAGTGTTTTGCAGTCCATCTTAAAGCAGACCTTTCCGTTGTCACTGCCTGATGTTTATGATTGATTTTTCAAACTACTTTCTTTCTCAACTTACTCAAGATCTGTTGTTCTTTATAAATGGGAGAGAGATAGATAGAGAAAGATAGAGAGTAAGAGGAAGCGAGGGAGAGTCCGAGAAAAAAGAAGAGTAAGAGAGTGGGAAAGTGAGAGAGAAAGGAGAGAGAAACTAAGAGGGAGAATGTGGCGATAAGAAACAGAAAGGGAGCAACAGAAAGTAACAACCACACCCTCACCCGCGCGTAGTGCGGGTCACCTTAACCTAGTCTATATATATATATATATAAATCTGAAATGTAGTATATATATATATCCATCACGATTGGTCTTACCAATCGGTTTCCCGCGAGGAATACAATGGAATGCCAGGTAACAATCCGAAAATATTAATTTACGGTCAATAGAGTTAGCCGATATGGAAGGAAATATGGTGACATATATGTTTGTATATGTGTGTATTTTGTGTGTGTATGTATTCTATCTTTTACCTGTTTCAGTCAGTAGACTGTGGCCATGCTGCATCATCGCTTTGAACAATTTTTTTATTGTTCCAATAAACCGACGACACCTGTACTTATTTCTTGTTAAGCCTGTTACTCATTGTATCGCATCTCTTTTGACAAAATGCTAAGTTACAAGCACGAAAACACATCAACACAGACAAAAAGATCCACACATAGATACGTATATATATATACGATGGGATTCTTTCAGTTTCCGTCTTCCAAATCCATTCACAAGGCTTTGGTTGGCCTGAGGCTATAGTAGAAGACATTCGCCCAAGGTGCCACTTAGTGGGACTGAACCTGAAACCGTGTGGTTGGGAAGCAAACTGTTACCACACAGCCACGCCTGATAGATAGATAGATAGATAGATAGATAGATAGATAGATAGATAGATAGATAGATAGATAGATAGATAGATAGATAGATAGATAGATAGATAGATATGTATGTATGTATGCATATATATATGTACATATGTATATATATGTATATATATCTATATTATATGTATAGATATATGTGTATGTATATATGTGTATATTTATGTGTGTATATATATATGTATGTATATAGATGTATATATATGTATTTGTATAGATGTATATGTATAGATGTATATATGTAGATTTATATGTATACATATATATAATATATATATGTATGTATATATGTATGTATATCTATATATATATCTATATATATATATATGTATATATGTATATATATGTATATATATTTGTGCGTGTGTGTTTGTGTGTGTGTCTGTGTCTGCGTTTGTACCCCCATCCGCTGTTGACAACCGCTGTTGCTGTGTTTATGTCCCCGTAACTTAGCCGTTTGGAAAAAGAAACCGTTAGAATAAGTTCTAGGTTTATAAAGAATAAATCCTGGGGTCAGTTTCTTAAACTAAAGACGCTGCTCCAGCATGGCTGCAGTCACATCACCGAATCAAGTAAAACAATAAAAAAATATGCTATTTTAATCTTGAGCAACACCTGGTATCTCTGCCAATGTGTGTGTATAAATATATATATATATATATATTATATATATATAATATATATATATATATATATATATATATATATATATATATATATATATATATACACACACACAAAGAAAAATTAAATTATACCATTTAGAAAAAATTACATCTTAGAGAAAAATTAAATATAAGATAAAAACATATACTAATGATTAAGTAATGTGAAAAAGAATAAGTAAAACGTATATATCTGGTAGAATAACTACACATGCTTCGTGCCTATATTTAAGAAATGATAACAGTAAAATCAGTTCAATATAAATATAGTCACTCGTCAGGTTAAAGATAAAAACAATCAAATAATTAAATAAATTAATAAATATACGTATATAATCTTGTAAAATACGAAATATCTTAACAAATATATTCTTATACAAATAAAAATAGAATAAAGAGGTATAAATATTTCTTATATCTATAAAAATAAAATTTTAACATATATAAGAAACGAATAATAAACTATAAAATATCATTACTAGAAAATAAAATACAATTAATTAAATCATTTAAAACAAATATATTTTTTCCGACCAGTCCATCAGATGTAGTTATACATCGCTGGTCACAATGCGTTCGCATTGTTTTAGCCTTCGAATGACGCCAACCTGCTGGCTAAGCGAGCAGGCCAACAGAAGAAAGAGTGGGAGAAAGAGTACAGCAGGGATCATTGTTGAATTGATAAAAGGTGTTTTTTTCTAATTTATATATATATATATGCTTGTATACATGTGAGGTAATAGTTTCAGCATTAATAGTTTCACTATGTATATATTATATACATAGTGAAAGTATTAATAGTTACACTACCAAAACTAAAGGTATTATCTTACATTACAATAGAGGTGTTATTGTTTCACTTTTGACACGAAATACTGAAATAGTCTAAAAGATAACAGATTGCCCTGTACTCGCATTAGACAAGAAGTTGGCCAGTGATACTGTATGGACCCTAAGTAAGGCATGTGTAAAATTTGAATGAAATCGGTTCGGTAGTTCTCGAGTTTTAGTGATGCACACATACAGACATACAGACAGACACACATTCTAAGTTTTTTATATATATATGTGAAATCCGGCTTTGTGAAGCTTCCGGTGTACAGTTTTTGTGAAAAATGGGTTTTTCGAGGTGATCATTAAGCTCTGCAGTAATTTTGGGAGCTGTACTTTTGTGATCTTTTCTAATAATTCGCGTAAGAGTCCGACGGTCCCTATCTGAAAGTTTTGGTTTTCTTCCGGAGTTTTGTTTCAACGAGGTTTTTCCCTCTTTCTCAAAGTCTGTCATTACTTTCGAGACAGTACTTCTTGATACACCAAATATTTCGACTGCATTCGTTACGCTAGCGCCTGCCATATGAGCACCAACAATTTGACCTCTTTGAAAGCCGGTAGATCCGGCATTTTAATGAATTATAATTACCTTTTTCTGATGGTATCTGAAAAGAAACAGCAATTTTAGCAAAACATATTAAGCAACACTAACAAGGAATCAAAAAACAAAAATAAACAAGCTTTTGATGGTTTTATAGATATTTCAAAATTATGATACTTGGTGTTTCCATTATTTTGTCCATTCCATGTATATAGATAGATAGATAGATAGATAGATAGATAGATAGATAGATAGATAGATAGATAGACGGATGGACGGACAGACAGACAGACAGACAGACAAGCAGACAGACAGACAGACAGATAGATAGATAGATAGATAGATAGATAGATAGATAGATAGATAGATAGATAGATAGATAGATAGATAGATATAAAATACAGTGTACATTAAAACACATTAAGAGGCTTCCATCATAGGAATCCTTTACACTAGAAAGAGCAGTTAAAATCCAAACCACTAATCAGGGATAAATTCTCGAAGGGAATGAAAACTAAAAACATTTACCATCTAATTCCTGGACCATGGTTTCTGACTTATTTTAGTAAATAAAAAATTATTATTTACCAGGCGAAGTTTTAATGTACACTATTTTATATGAATAATATATAGTCTATTGACTAATTTTTCTATACGCTAGGCCACTGGTAGTAGAAATTTCTAAAATCTTTATTACCCCGAGGCAGAATGAGATACATTTATCAATAGGCTGAAACAGCTGTAAGATCCATTTTATGTGTATTATTCTTATGGTATTATTATCTTACATATTGATGTATATTGTTTTGTTTTGTTGGATTTAGGTGTTCCTATTTATGTAGTTAATAAATAATATGAATTGGTAATATCTGTAAGTTGATGATTGAAATGAATCTGTTCCTCCATTTTCTTATTTGTATTATGTATGTATATATATATATAAATTATTCCTGTCGCGTAATGCTTTCAGATTCTTCTTTTTTTACGTTCTTTTAGTCAACGACATTGCCGTCATTAAACTTGGCAAGAAAATTCCACGGGAGGCGTGTCTGGAACCAATTCAACTCGCTGTGGAAGGAGACGAATTCGAAGAGAACTGCATAATCGCTGGTTGGGGTAAAACATCATGTAGGTTGACATTCCTAAAGAATAAATTTAGAAGTTGATCCCTCCATTCCACATCATTAATACCTCCCCAATATTCTCTTTTCTTTTGATCCATTCACTTCCATTTTCTTTGTCGTTAACCCAACACATTTAAATTGATTAACTATGTATATTGATTATGTTGTTAAACATCTTTGAAACAGCTGTAGAAGATAGTTCAGCCGTGAATCTCATATAAAATTTGTCCTTTTTTTGCTGTTGTTTACTATGATATATAAGTAGGGCAGCGAGCTAGCAGAATCGTTAGCACACCGGACAAAATGCTTTGCGGTATTTCGTCCGTCCTTACGTTTTGAAGTTCCTCCGAGATTGACATTGCCTTTCATATTTTGGGTTCGATTGAACAAGTACTGGTTGACCATTAGTGTAGATGTAATCGACTTACCACTCCCTTCAAAAGCTGCTGGCCCTGTGCCAAAATTTATTATTATTATTATTATTATTATTATTATTATTATTATTATCATTATTATTATATTCGTCCGACTTCACGATCTGAGTTCAAATTCCACCGAGGTCGACTTTACCTTTCACTCTTTCAAAGTTGATAATATAAGTACCAGTTGCGTATTTGAGTATTGGGGTCGATGTTTTCGACTATACCCCTCCCCTAAATTTCAGGCCTTGTGCATTTAGTAGAAAGTACCATCATCATCATCATCATCATCATCATCATCATCATCATCATTATTATTATTATTGAGTGAGAGAGCAGTGCATGCCATCAAAGTGACACTGGGGTAAAATATACGAAGCCCAATATACCCATCATGACTACCCGTCTGATAAGAGTACACCAGGCACATGCATCACAACCATATGTGCGCGACATGGTGATCTTATTTCAAGATAGACAGCGCATGACCTTGCAGGTGGGGCCCAGTTAGAATTTTCTTCAGGTCGAGTAGCCCATCCCACTCAAAAGGTCCCTGAATGAGGCTTGTTTAAGGATGTTGAATGAAACACCATGTTTCCAGAGGTGATTATCCAAACCTCAAAGATCCCTCTCAACACATGGCTATGATGCTCCCCACTACTCCTTCTGCTCATGATCAGAGATGCACATATCGTCAGCCACTAAGAGACATGCTCAACTGGTTAAAGTCAACAACTGACAAGCAAATCTGTGGTGTTGAGCAGAATATTTGCTGTAGCCCATCTTTTATACCAAGACTAAACAATGTACATGATAACACTTCCAATCAGTTAAGATCAGAAGCCATTATTATTATTATTATTATTATTATTATTATTAAGAAGGCGAGTTGGCCGAGCAAAATGCTGCTAAGCATTTTGTCTGTCTTTACGTTCTGAATTCAACTTATTTTGCGGCGGCAGGCTTAGCCTTTCATCCTTTCAGGGTGATAAAATAAGGACCAGCTGAGTGCTGGGATCGATGGAAGCGAATTGCTCCTCCCCAAATTCCAGACTTTGTTCACAAAGCAGAAAGGATTATTTATTTATTTATTTATTTTTTAATTTTTTAATTATTTATTATTTATTTTTTATTATTTATTATTCATTATTTATTTTTTATTTATTATTTATTTATTATTTATATTTATTATTTATTATTATTTATTATTCATTTATTATTTATTTTTTATTTTTTATTTATTATTTATTTTTTATTATTTATTTTTTATTTATTATTTATATTTATTATTTATTATGTATTTATTTAGTCGTTCATTTATTTATTTATTTATTTATTCATTCATGTTATGATTTTATTTGCTTCATTTTTGCTTTTCAATGTTTATCTTCATATACATACACACATAAACACATACATATAAACATACATACAAACATACATACATACGTACGTACATACGCCCACATACGCACATGCAAACGCATAAAAATCACACACACATAAATACACGCACGCACAAACGTATGTTTACTGACACATTCTGCTCGTATTTTAGGGGAGTCTTCACCAACAATTGTCCTATTAAAGGGTGAGGTACCCATAATACCGAAGAAAGTGTGCTCAACCATAGCCAACGGCCTCCAGGATCAGCATATATGTGCTGGTAACCAACTACGTAATGGAACTACAACTTGCAAGGTAAGGAATATCTTTTGTTTTATTCTGCGGAACATGGGCCAACTTTCTCGTTTCCACACATACATGCATCTTATATGCCAACAAAAATAGTATATATATATATACACAGGGGCATCATGTGAACCCGTTATTATTTCCTTTAGCATATATCTGTGACAGTGAATTATATTTTCTCCCCTCCTTGTTCTAATCCGTTTTTTACTGTCTGTTCCTTAACATACATACATACATACATACATACATTCATACATACATACATACATACATTCATACATACATACATACATACATACATACATACATACATACTTACATACTTACATACATACATACATACATACATACATTCATACATACATACATACATACATTCATACATACTTACATACTTACATACATACATACATACATACATACATACATTCATACATACATACATACATACATTCATACATACTTACATACTTACATACATACATACATACATACATACATACATACATACATACATACAAACATACATACATACATACATACATACATACATACATACATACATACATACATTCATACATACATACATACATACATACATACATACATTCATACATACTTACATACTTACATACATACATACATACATACATACATTCATACATACATACATACATACATTCATACATACTTACATACATACATACATACATACATACATACATACATACATACATACATACATACATACATACATACATACATTCATACATACATACATACATACATACATACATACATACATTCATACATACTTACATACTTACATACATACATACATACATACATACATTCATACATACATACATACATACATACATACATACAAACATACATACATACATACATACATACATACATTCATACATACATACATACATACATACATACATACATACATACATACATTCATACATACTTACTACTTACATACATACATACATACATACATTCATACATACACATACATACATACATACAACATACATACATACATACATACATACATTCATACATACATATACATACATACATACATACATACATACTACATTCATACATACTTACATACTTACATACATACATTCATACATACTTACATACTTACATACATACTACATACATACATACATACATACATACATACATACATACATACATACATTCATACATACATACATACATACATACAAACATACATACATACATACATACATTCATACATACTTACATACATACATACATACATACATACATTCATACATACTTACATACTTACATACATACATACATACATACATACATACATACATACATACACACACACACACACACATACATACATACATACATACATACATACATACATACATACATACATACATACATACATACATACATACATACATACATACATACATACATACATACAGAACTCTCTGCATTCAATAATACAGTGGCCCACAATGTGTTTGCAGTGCCAGTACTCATACCAACATTTGGGCTGCTTGATTGGACGCTTGATGAGATCAGAGCCATTAATGTGCAAACCTGAAAAATACTAACAAGCACACATAATATTCACATAAACAGTGACGTAGACCGCCTCTACTTAAAACGAAAACAAGGCGGCAGAGGCTTAACGTCGATCCAAAATGCCTTTGAATGTCGTATCCCTTCGGCAACATCTCTTAACTACCAAGTCTCGAAGTGCATCCCTTGACCAAGTTCGAATACATGAGGCTGATAACACCATAAGACTTGGAAGGCAATTCCTTGAACACTCTTTGTCTGATAGCCTAGAATACATGACCAAAGAAGTCGTGCGGCTCTACCGCAACGTATCATCAGTGCTTGTTAGTATCTTGTGTGCTTGTTAGTATTAAGATGAGCCTATATGAGCAGAAGACTATGCATGGATATGTTAACAGAAAGCTCTATGATGAAAGTAATATCGATCATCAAAGCAGTTTATCATGGATGATTAGCCAGATTATGAACTCCCACTATGAAGGGCATGCATTTGCAATCCAGGAACAGGAAATATCAACCAAGTACGTGATGCACAAAACGGATAAAGATGTGGGAAAGGCCATAATATGTGACAACCGATGCAGACTTTGAGGTGTTCACACTGAACATATCACCCACATCATGAGCAGCTGTTCGAAAGTGTTACCACGGTATTATCTACCGATGAGACATGATGTTGTAGCTAGGACACTCTATAATGAAATCTGTCGGAAGGATAATCCCGAGGTCAAAGAAATAAAAACCCACAATATAGTAGAAGCCATAGCCGCTCATAATGAAAAAAAATACTGGTGGAATGTACCAGTGAAGACCTCAATAAAATGTAAGCACATCAGACATGATATAATGATTTGTGATAGCGAAGAGAAACCGTGTAAAGTTGTAGAAATCATCTGCCCAGCGAATGTTAACATAAAGCTGAAGGTCAGTGGAAAAGAGAACACTATGCTGAACTATTGAGAAATCTGCAGTTACTCTATCCAGATTACAAGTTCAGGTTTATCTCTGTAATTATTGGGACCCTGAGATATGTAACACACTGGTTAAATACCAATCTTGAGAAATTAGGCTTCTCAAAGGCAGAAAGGAGAAAGCGTATTCGAAGACTACAGATCCAATCCATCACTGAAATTAAAAATCTGTTAAACTTTCCAGAAGTTTATCATTTTAATATATATGAGCATGTCTAGATATGTAACTATGCATGAGAATACTTACATACATACATACATACATACATACATACATACATACATACATACATACATACATACATACATACATACATACATACATACATACATACATACATACATGGTGGCTGTCAACTCGTAGGCGAGTTTGACCATCACTGACAAATTATCTTATGCTAGATGTTAAAAATAATGGCTGTAAGCAAAATTCGTGCCGAAATGCGCCGTCAATAACAGCTTGTGCAACACCACTAAGACTGTCAACTACGAAAGAAACAACCAAGAACAAAATCTATGAATTCACAATGAAGAAAGAAGAGATTTATTTCGGAATCTCCTTTTCCTAGAGAGAGAGATATCTAAGCAAAACTAGGGAGCTCTCACTCTCAGTTGTTCAATAACCAGTGACTATACTGAATTCATCCATCCTTTGACAGGTTTTGCATTTCGTTGTACGAACACCCAACGAAAATCAGCCTCCTTACCGAGCAGACGTTGTAGCTTGCTAGTTTAGATGCCGAAGGCCTGACCATGTGACGGGTTGTACCAGGTTATATGTTGCCAGTTGTACTAAGAAGAATCTGATACGTACATACTCCTCAAATGTTATTTTATCAAAACAAATCTTATCTTGATTATCACGTTAATCTTACCAACTGTTATTTAATTCTCTCTGATCTATCATCTTAATTTGTCATTGCTTTTACTAAAAGGATTACATTATCTAACCCGATCTTCTCTGATCTTTTCTTCTCTTCAAGGGTGACTCGGGAGGCCCGTTGACCTGTACCCGTAAAAGCGACAAGAAACTCGTTTTGGTCGGCGTTGTCTCATACGGCGATAAATGCGACAATGGAATGTCAATCTTCGCGAAAACCTCTTATTTCGCCGAATGGATCAAAGTCCACACAGAAAAGCAAGAATAATCTTG
>NC_043024.1:5634469-5736969 GCF_006345805.1 Octopus sinensis
AGATAGATAGATAGATAGATAGATAGATAGATAGATAGATAGATGGTGATATATATGTGTGTCCAAATAATTTTCATAGGCAGAGGAAAGGCGCACTCGTAGATTACGAGGTAATATGCAATATCAATTTAGCTTCGTAACAATCAATTTCTGTTACTAGTGTCGTACAAAACTAAAAGTCTTCCAAGACTGGAAAAATATTTTAATACTCATCAGACATTGCTGATCGAAAAAATATAAATGTGTTTCTTTTATTCTGAAGGTTTGAAACACCACAACCAGTCGACGAGTCTCACAGATACTACCATCATAATAATAATGATAATAATAACGTTTCTCTAAAAGAAATGGAGAAACTCTCAAAATACAAAGACCTGGAAATAGAGGTAACCAGAATGTGGAATCTAAAAACAGAAACAATTCCTATCATAGTAGGTGCATTAGGCATGATAAAAAAATATTCAGACAAATACATAACAAAAACACCAGGACTTACAAACACATATAACATACAGAAAATTGCACAACTAGGCACTGCACACATCCTACGCAGAACACTTTCCATACAATAACCATCAGAGCATCACAACAAATCACAGCACATACCCAAGGCACACAGAGCTGCGCTCGGTAGTGAAGAGAAAGCACGCTATAAAAATAAAACTACTGAATACTAATAATAATAATAATAATAATAATAATAATAATAATAATAATAATAATAATAATAATAATATGTAAACACTACAAAATCAGCACCCCTGCTTACTGGTATGAACACTATACTGAGCCAATCGTTGAAGGTGAAAATGTTACTATCCTCTGAGATTTTACCGTCAACACTGACAGGACAATCCAGGTTAATCGACCAGACATAGTTACTAAAGACAGAAGAAAACATTTGTAAGTGTTTCCTCTGATAAAAATATATCTGTCAAGGAATTTGACAAACTAAGTAAATATAAGGACTTGGAAATTGAAATACAAAAGATGTGGCATCTTAAAGCAAGAACTTTTCCAGTTATTGTAGGTGGTCTTCTAGGTATGATAAAAAAAGGGGATGTCAGAAACATCTAGATAGGATCCCAGGAGAATCATGTCTCAGAGAAATCCAAAAGACTGTACTGACAAGTACTGTCCACATCCTTAAAAAAAACCCATCCATTTAAATGTCTGTGTTGTATTACATGAAGATATTTCTTCCCTTCCCCAAAGCTTTTAGTCGTACTGTAACATCTATCCTTCATTCGCCCTAGGACACTGGTTGTGTCTCGACAAGTGACTGTTAGAAACATGCAGATTAAAAGTAAAGAAGAAGAAGAAGAAGAAGAAGAAGAAGAAGAAGAAGAAGAAGAAGAAGAAGAAGAAGAAGAAGAAGAAGAAGAAGAAGAAGAAGAAGAAGAAGAAGAAGAAGAAGAAGAAGAAGAAGAAGAAGAAGAAGAAGAAGAAGAAGAAGAAGAAGAAGAAGAAGAATGCAATACCAGACACTGGCGCTCATGGCTTCTGATTTTAACAGGTTGGGAGTGTTATCATGTACATGTCTTGTCTTGGTATAAAAGATGGGCTGCAGCAAATATTCTGCTCAATACCACAGAATTGCTTGTCAGTTGTTTGACCATAACCAGTTGAGCATGTCCCTTAGTGGCTGACGATATATGCATCTCTGATCACAAGTAGGAGTAGCCATGTGTTGAAAGGAATTCTGTGAGGTTTGAATAAGTCACCTCTGGAAAAATGGGTTTTTCGTTCAACATCCTTAAACAACATCCTTAAACTTTATTTAGGGACCGTTTGAGAGAGATGGGCTACTCGGCCTGAGAAAACTTTAACTGGGCCTCACCTGCAAGGTCATGCGCTGCTTATCTTGACATGAAATTACAATTGTGTGTGTGTGTATATGTATATATACACACACAATATATACCTTAACGCAAGCAGGACTTTATAGTTAGGTTCAGTCCCACAGCGTGGCATAGCCCTCAGCTGGCCCATATTTTCTGAGAGAATTTCATAGACGGAAACTGTGTGGAATCCCGTCATATACATATTTGCGTGTATATATACACATATACACATATGCATACGCGTGCACACACGTATATAGGTATGTATGTATGTATGTATGTATGTATGTATAGATAGATAGATAGATAGATAGATAGATAGATAGATAGATAGATAGATAGATAGATAGATAGATGGATGGATGGATGGATGGATGGATGGATAGATAGATAGATAGATAGATAGATAATAGATAGATAGATAGATAGATAGATAGATAGATAGATAGATAGATAGATAGATAGATAGATAGATAGATAAGAGGAGGAGGAGAAAGAGAGATTCATGATGGAGGGCGAGGATATTTGTTGGGCTGAAATAGAACAAAAACCAAACGATCGCATGAACACAGAAAAATTGCACGAAATAAACAAATGGAAAACGATTTGAAAAGCGTGAGATAATATAAGGAGAAAAATAAGGAAGTCAATCAATACAAACTTGGGGCAGTGATTTAATGAATTGCTTAATTCAATAAATTGCTTAATTTAATAAAATAAAACGAAAAGGATCTTTAGTAATTCCCCCCCCCCCCCGCCGCCGTCATGTTTAACGAAAGTCTATGTGTAACTAATGAAAGGCTGTTCTAGTTTAAGAATTCCAATCACGCTCTGTGTGTCGTTAGAAAGGTAAGTTCACATAACAGAAAGACTAAAAGAAAACCTCGCAAAAGTAAAAGAAAAAAACGTTATACAAAAGATCGTATAGGGATGAAATACGAAGCTCAGAAGGAATTAGTAGATGGAAGAAAGAACAAAAATACATCAGACATCTCCAAAATAATAATGGTTCCAGCAGTTCTTCAAGGTATCCTTGTTCTAAGATAAAGTCGTGTTAGAAGCCATCTCATCAACTGGCAATGAGGATATTCGCTTAACTATATTGTAGGCTATAATCTCAAGGCTACAAGGCGGATGATTAAAATCCTTATTAATATAGAACAGAGCTTCGGTAGACATGCAATTCGATCTAAAACTGCTGGTTCCTAGATTTGAAGTAATATCTCAGAAAATGACAACTAAATTTCGTGCGAAACGTTATTCTCAAATTCATAGGCTGGAAGAAGGCAATAGGATCATCCCAAAGTCCATCGAACTAATGACCATTATATACCAGCACACAAATTTGAGAATTCTTTATATAAACAACCAGAATATATGCATAATTTGGCTCCACCATACTCACAAGGAAAAATTTATCCTCGCTTTTCTCGATCCAAGTCCAGTTTTTGAAAAATATTAATGATTTCCTGGTGTTCAGGATATCATTATCTGAATCATTGATAAATATATATGCCTTGGCGAAATACAGTGCTTTTAGTATGGTCGGTCTTGTTAAGAAAGTTACTGCTTTGTACATGATGAATGTTCTTAAACCAGCTAATGACGAACTTACTGAGAAGTTCATAATTCGTTCGTATTTCTACTTTAGACATGCAAAAGGACAGACTCACAGATAGATAGATAGATACACATATATGATATCCGTGAGGCAGCTAATGATGGAGGTATGTTGGATTGTTGCTTTGGCTGTGGAATAGTAAAATAGCACATCCTTTTGATATATATATATATATATATATATATATATATATATATATATATATATATATACTTAATTTATTGACCCCGAAAGGATGAAAGGCAAAGTCGACCTCGGCGGAATTTGAACTCAGAACGTAACGGCAGCCGAAATACGGCTACGCATTTCGCCCGGCGTGCTAACGATTCTGCCAGCTCGCCGCCTTCTTTTTGACATATATATAACCATCATGCTGCTAGCAGCGTTTACAGAATTCGCAAAAGAACTGAAACATCTGCTAGGAAAGAAACTAAGATAAACACATTCATAGAATTTGCCTATTGTATTGTACAAAACTACATTAATTGTACACACACAGACACACTCATTCGTATATATATATATATATAATATATATATATATATATATATATATAGACATTAACGGGCATCATTCTTTGTAAAATACATTACAAAAGGCGCGATGAAAATCAATGCAAACCATGAACAGCAGTAAAATAACTTTAATGGTGGAAGTACCAAATGGTATTTAGACAGATTGTTTTCGGAAAATAAAAGCAAAGTTAAATACATTCGAGAGAAGAATTGCACGTCTTTGTTTTCGTTCTTTCTTTTCTTTTCTTTCTCTTTTGTTTTTTTTTTTCTTTTTTCCTTTTCTTATAGTTGAAATTGACCGAATTGTTAGAGTCGGATGAAATGTCTGGCGGGTTTTTCTTCTGTCAATTGATGTTCTGACTTCGAATTCCCGCCGAGGTTATTTTATCTGTCACCCTTAAGGGGCAATAAAATAAGGATTAGTTCAACTCTAGGGTAAATACCTATTTCTTTACTACTCATAAGGGGCTAAACACAGAGGGGACAAACAAGGACAGACAAAGGGATTATATCGACCCCAGTGCGTAATTGGTACTTATTTAATCGACCTCGAAAGGATGAAAGGCAAAGTCGACCTCGGCGGAATTTGAACTCAGAACGTAGCGGCAGACGAAATACCTATTTCTTTGTTACCCACAGGGGGCTAAACACAGAGGGGACAAACAAGGACAGACATAGGTATTAAGTCGATTACATCGACCCCAGTGTGTAACTGGTACTATATTTATCGACCCCGAAAGGATGAAAAGCAAAGTCGACCTCGGCGGAATTTGAACTCAGAACGTAGCGGCAGACGAAATACCGCTAAGCATTCCGCCCGGCGCGCTAACGTTTCTGCCAGCTCGCCGCCGTTACTCTTGGGTAAATATAATCTATTTAACCCCTCCCCCGAAATTGATGGACTTGTGCCAAAATTTTAAATCGTTATTATTGTTGTTGTTGTTGTTGCTGAGAGGGCAGTGCGTGCCATCAAAGTGACATCGGGGTACAAATATACAAAGCCCAATATACTTGTCATCACTACCCGTCTGATAAGGGTACACCAGACACATGCATCACAACCATATGTGCGCGACATGGTGATCTCATATGGAGATAAACAATGCATGACCTTGCAGGTGGGGCCCAGTCAGAATTTTATTCTGATCGAGTACCCGTCCCGCTCAAAAGGTCCCTGAATAAGGGTTGTTTAAGGATTTTGAACGAAATACCCATGTTTCCTGAGGTGAATTATCCGAACCCCAAAGAATCCCTCTCAACACATGGGTATGTGCTCCCCCACTACTTCTGCTCATGATCAGAGATGCACATATCGTCAGCCACTAAGGGACATGCTCAACTAGTTACGGTCAAGCGGTGAGCTGGCAGAAACGTTAGGACGCCGGGCGGAATGCTCAGCAGTATTCCGTCTGCCGCTACGTTCTGTGTTCAAATTCCACCGAGGTCGACTTTGCCATTCATCCTTTCGGGGTCGATTAAATAAGTACCAGTTTCGCACTGGGGTCGATATAATCGACTTAATCCGTTTGTCTGTCCTTATTTGTCCTCTCTGTGTTTAGCCCCTTGTGGGTAGTAAAGAAATAGGTATTAAGCAGAATATTTGCTGTAATTATTATTATTATTATTGGTGTTGTTGTTGTTGTTGTTATATAATTACTTTTATTATTTACTTTTGATCACTTGCCGAGACACACCCAGTGTCCTGGACGAGTGAAGAATAAGAGATGTTACAGTGTCACTGAAAGCTTGGGGAGGGGAAGTGGCAGGGACAGTAGCGAAATCTATATATATAAAACTCAACTTGTGTGTCTGTGTGTGTATCTGTGTGTGTGTGTCTGTGTGTTTAACTTCCCGGCACATCTCCTCCTAGCCAACAAATCGTAGAACCACCAAAAATGGGTCACTTAAAGTTTAGGCGAATGAAAATTGAACTGCGCTATTTCTGTTCCGCAATTCATCTCGCAAGTGCAAAAATCGATAATGTGTTTGTTTAGGCCTTATCCCATGCATTGAATAGTGAACTTTACTCAGTCAGCTGTTTGACGTGAACTGTGTTCACCACGCGTGCAAGCATGCGTAAATTGCATGAAAAATAAAAAATCAAGATATAAAAACGAATCGATGTAAACATTGTAGAAATTCGGCAAATAAATGAGAGTTTTTTCGTATTAATCGTTTGGACTTTGTGAACACATACCAATTGTTTTCATAACATTTTTAACGCTTTGAATTAAATGTGACCATTTTGCAAGGCCGGGCAATACTGCTAGGATCTTCATATAATACAACACAGACATTTAAATGGATGTGGGCAGTATTTGTCAGCACAATATTTTCGATTTCTCTGAGATTTAGTTCTCCTGAGATCTTATTTCGATGTTCCTGACATCTCTTTTTTACCATACCTAGGGCATCTACAATAACAGGAAAAGTTCTTGCTTTAAGATGCCACATCTTTTGCATTTCAATTTCCAGGTCCTTAAATTAACTTAATTTGTCAAATTCCTTTACAGATATATTTTTATCAGTGGGAACACTTACATTTATTAGTCTAGAAATGTTTTCCTTCCCTGTCTTTAATAATTATGTCTGGTCGATTAGCCTGGATCGTTCTGTCAGTTTTGACTAGAAAATCCCAGAGGATAGTGACATTTTTATCTTCAACGATTGGGTCGGGACGGTGTTCATACCAATAAGCAGGAGTGGTGATTTTGTAGTGTTTACATATTTTCCAATGTAAATACACTCCTACCCTATCGTGGCGATTTTTTTATTCGTTTAGTGTCAGCACAAGACATCCCGAGACGAGATGGTCTATTGTTTCGTCAAATGTGTCGCAGAATCTGAATTTAGGGTCAGAACCGTTTTGAAGAACGTTAGCCTGGTAGTATTTTTTAAAGCAAGCTTTGAACTTGTGCCACTAATATGAAACTTTCAGTCCAGAACTTCTCAGCCAGTAATGAGTTGTTGCTTGGTCTACATCAGCATTTCGACTTCGAAGTGTTTACTGTCCGTACAGAGGTTTCTGGCTCCACCGCTCCTCAATTTGTTTCTGCCCATTCTTTTTTGTAGTCTGTTTGATCCGTTTTGCTTGTTTTGTGGCAGTGGTTTCAAGTTCTTCAGCTATTTCAGGGTTAATGTCAATTTCCCTTGCGAATTTGCAAGCTCCCTTGACAACAGAATGAGATGTTTTGCTGCTTTCGTGTTTGCACACAAACCAGAGCATCTAGTCCTCTGTACTAGATAAATACCTGTTCGTTGCTATAGTGGAGGTCTTATAGGACAATTCTACCCGCATCATTCCTCTTCCCTCATTAATTCTAGGTAAGTACAGACGATCATGGTCTGCCTTTGGGTGGTGCATGTTCTTAGATGTTAGTAGTTTTCTTGTCTTCCTGTCCAGCTCTGTAAGATTCTAGTTAATATAAAACTATATTAGGCTGCTGGAAGTGCCTGGGTGTTAATGGCTTCGATGCAATTTTTCCAGTTGAGTTCAGTTTTTAGTATGAGTCTTACTCACCTGTAATACTCCTTTCTTAGTTTTTCCTTCATAGTAGCATGTTGTATACCATCTCCTTCGTTTATCCCCAGGTATTTTTAATTTTCTTGTGGGTCAAGCTCTTTGATGATAGAGTCGGTATCTAAATTAATGGAAGTTATTTGCCTGAGCTTGCCTCTTACAAAACTTGCTTTAGCACACTTATCAAGGCCAAAATTCCTCCCGGTGTCATTGCTGAACTCTTTAAGAGTTGTTAGCAGCCCCGTTATTATTATTACAATGAAAGTATCACACGAGAAGGCCCGCCACCCATCATCTCTGCAGCTGGAAATAGCGAGGAGTGGGCTTAATTTGAGTTGAGATGGTCTGACTACAAACAAGCCACTCGTCTTACGAGAAATGACGTAGTCTTTCAGCTTCTCAGATGTTGCAATGATACCCTCAGAAAAGATCTCTGATGGATGTTTGGCGCTTAGGCTTCCAGTCACATTAAGTCCGCCAAGAAAATGTCATGGTCGCTCGTGTGCAGCTACAAAAAATGTGCCACGACTGGGACGGCCCGGTCGGGACATTCGCTGCACATTTTCGAGGGCAGGTAGGGGTGTGCAACTTCAAGGTGGAATGCCCCTGGGAGGCCTGGCATGTCACGATTGATTACAGTGACGTTATAGTCCGCAATGCGCTCATACGTGGTTTGGGGTACAAGGAGATCCGCCTTAACATCCTCGGTAACTCCAATCAGGGCATGACCCGGGAAGAAGCCCTGAAATACATCGAGGCAAAAGAAAGCGGAAAACGCTCAGCCAGCCAGTTCGTGGGTCAGAGCACCACCTCAACCACCTATTTCTTTATTGCCCAGAAGGGGCTAAACATAGAGGGGACAAACAAGGAAAGTCAAATGGATTAAGTCGATTACATCGACCCCAGTGCGTAACTGGTACTTAATTTATCGACCCCGAAAGGATGAAAGGCAAAGTCGACCACGGCGGAATTTGAACTCAGAACATAACGGCAGACGAAATACGGCTACGCATTTCGCCCGGCGTTCTAACGTTTCTGCCAGCTCGCCGCGGTTCGTATGGACACCAGGAGCGGTAATTCTTCATAAAAAAAAACTGGGAACTCCGTGATACACCCACCCCAAACCCCTGAAGTCACTGCAGAAAACTTGGCCACAGTCGTCATGAGGAATTGCCCCGCCTACAACCAGATGTACGCAATATGTGGTATCCTGCACCACTATGAGAGTGTCTGCCGCCGACAATGCCGTCCCCAGTAGCAGGTTCAAACCAACGCAGCTGACGCGGAAGACCACACGTCTGTAATATTCAACAGCCTATGGGAGGTAATATCGAAAGAAGTTAAAATAGTGTTTGTGAAATGTTTATTACAGTTACTTCCCTTAAAACCTCTTTTTTTTGTTTTTGTTTTTGTATGGGAGGTAGTGAGAATGTCTTTATGTAAGCTACGCTGTACTAGTTGTTTCCCTTGAAATATTATATGGTGGGAAAGTCGACCCAGGCGAAATTTGAACTCGGAACATGAACTCTGGCGGCGAGCTGGCAGAAACGTTAGCACGCCGGGCGAAATGCTTAGCGGTATTTCGTCTGCCGTTACGTTGTGAGTTCAAATTCCGCCGAGGTCGACTTTACCTTTCATCCTTTCGGGGTCGATAAATTAAGTACCAGTTACGCACTGGGGTTGATGTAATCGACTTAATACCTATGTCTGTCTTTGTTTGTCCCCTCTATGTTTAGCCCCTTGTGGGTAATAAAGAAATAGGTACATGAACTCTGACAAAGCCTTTCAACAATTCTGCCAACTCATATATATATATGTGTGTGTGTGTGTGTGTGTGTGTAAACAAAAGAAACCACAGGTAATTAAAATAATCAATCTTTCAAATAAAGACCTTATACCTAACGAAATAAACATACTTTCCAAAGGAATTAAATATACCCCAACCCCACAACGTTCAAATTACTCTGGAATGAAAGACGATATTTCGGAATTTTGTAGGAAATTAAGACTTGCCGAGGAATTTCATGGCAAACAAATAGATGATGAATCAATAGCTAGAAACAACAGCGACTACGCCTCTACTAAGGGAAAGAATAAAGCCATAGACCGCTATTGTGGCCACATAACCAATTTCCCTTTTCAACTCACCAATAAGCGAAAATACAGCCCAAACTTCAACAAAAGAGAATGGAACGACCTCATCAAACTAAGAGAAGATAAAACAATAATAATCAAGGAGGCAGATAAGGGCAACGCGGTAGTTTTAATCTCTTTCTCTCTCTTTTCTTTTACTTGTTTCAGTCATTTGACTGTTTCAGTCATTTGACTGCGGCCATGCTGAAGCACCGCCTTTAGTCGAGCAAATCGACCCCGGGACTTATTCTTTGTAAGCCCAGTACTTATTCTATCGGTCTCTTTTGCCAAACCACTAAGTGATGGGGACGTAAACACACCGGCATCGGTTGTCAAGCAATGTTGGGTGGACAAACATATACACACACATACATATACATATATGCGACAGGCTTCTTTCAGTTTCCATCTACCAAATCCACTCACAAGACATTGGTCGGCCCAAGGCTATAGCAGAAAACACTTGCCCAAGATGCCACGTAGTGGGACTGAACTCGGAACCATGTGGTTGGTAAGCAAGCTACTTACCACACAGCCACTCCTGCGCCTATTCATAATGAATACAAATAATTATAAAAATTTAGTACTATCCCTATTAGGTGATGAGACATATTATGAAAGGGCCCAACATTATAATCAACCAAAAATAATGAATAACCTCAGGACATTAATCAACAGATACCGAGAAGGACTCACGGACAAGGAGTACAATTACATTACTAACTTTAAGTGCAAATCAGGTTTATTCTGCGGTATCCCTAAAGTCCACAAAAGCCAAATAATTAGTGAAACATGCAAAAAATCTACTGACATACTCATCAAAAACCCTTCACCGAATGATCTTAAACTTGACCGATAATAGCAGGTCCAGCATGTGAAACTCTGAAACCTTTCCTTAAGCGCATCAAAAGCTACGTAAGAGACGATATAGACATGCTTAACCACCTCCCTAAAACAGTCAATGAGAAAACCCTTCTAGTATCCTTCGACGTAATTAACCTTTATTCAAACATCCCCCACACCCTAGGAATAGAAGCGATTACTTTCTGGGACGGGGGACAGTGGTGTCATGTACCTGAAAAGAGAGCTCGCATTTAGCAGAATGCATAAGCAAACAATAGTCTTAAGTTCAACCTTCGTACACTACACTTTCATATTTTGCACTGTGTGATCACTACCTTATATAGTAGGGATGGGGATGGTGTAAGGCCTTTAGAAGTGTTCATGGGAGACAACCAAAGGATGACAAAATAGGGACTTCCGGTACAGGTGGAGGGGTTGGGAGGGCGGGCGAACAGCGAACTAGCAAACATGGGCGAGCGCTAGGTATTAAGAGAGAAAGAGACAGACAGAGTGAAGACCAAGAAACAGATAGATAGACATAAAGTGAGCCAGAGAGGGTGGGGTCACGACACGCAGGAGGAATGGTTTCGGGATTCAGTGGCATAGTTAATTGATGAGACAGCAAATGTTATAATAATAATAATAATAATAATAATAATAATAATGAAATTATTGTATACAGTGCTCAGGTGCACTACAACTTGACAGAAAGTGCGTATAAAGTATATGCAGTAATGTACAAATGTCTGGGATATGAACAGTGTATGAGTCAGATACATGCTTGCTTGTGTATGGAGGGGAAAAAAATCAGGTGTAGTGTTGGCGAATCTCAGGAAGCATGGAAGTTTTGAAGGATGCAGTGCTCCGACAACTAACAACTGATGCCGGCAGTTTGTTCCATACTTCAGCAACTCTAAGACAAAATTAGAGACGAATGACTGAGTGATTGTGTGATAAACTTTCATAGATGAGTGAAAGAATATGCTGCAGATCAAGGAAATGCGTGAGCTAAGGTTATCTCAGCCATCAACAATTAAGATGAAACTATAGAACTATATTTACATGATGGCTATAACCCTGTTTATATAAATCTATAGTGAATTACTGTAAAATATTTCTTCAGAACTGGGATGAATAGGGAAATTCGTCAATCTCTGGAATTTGTACAAGATGATGCAGTATTCTAGTTAAACTTGGGCAAATTTACAAAGGATTTCACAACATCTTTGCATAGCAGTAAATATATCAGTTGATGGAAATATAGCAGAGAGATATTCATTGATTAAATGATACAAATAATTTCTTTTTAAAGACTATTAAGTAAAACTATTCTTAATATCCATATATTCAGTTGATAGAGGAAATCTGGATAAAGGAATTTTGTGAGAAACTGAAAGTGTTGACATATTTTCTTGAGAGATGCTGAAAGTGACAGCAAATTCATTATATGCTTGTGATATCTGTAACAAGACATTCTCCCAGAAATCTAATTTCAAAACTCACGTAGCCATTTATACAAGAGAGAAACCATTTCACTGTGATATTTGTGGTAAATTATTCTCTCTGAATGGTGATTTAACTAAACACAAACACATTCATACTGGAGAGAAGCCATATCACTGATATCTGTGGAAAATCATTCTCTAGAAGAGATACCTTAACCCTTTTGTTACTGTATTTCTGTTGAGATACTCTGTGTTTCTATCAATTAATTTTAAATATAACAAAGAATAACTTAGTTATCATTAAGCTAGTGTTAGGAACATAAATTGTGACTAAGGTTTGGTGGAAGATTTTAATTCAGAAATTATGAAAACAAGACATTTATACTACAGAGCCAGAGGCTGTTTCAGCCAGGTTGGTATCAAAAGGGTTAAGAATTGTTTCTCTATTATATATTTTAACCCTTTTGTTACCATATTTCTGTTGAGATGCTCTGTGTTTCTTTCAATTTATTTTAAATATAACAAAGAATTTAGTAAAATAACTTGGTTATCATTAAGCTAGTGTTAGGAACATAAATTGTGACTAAGGTTTGATGGAAGATTTTAATTCAGAACTTATGAAAAACAAGACATTTGTACTGGTTTCAGCCGGGTTGGTAACGAAAGGGTTAAGACATATATGCACTCATACAGGAGAGAAGCCATGCAACTGTGATACCTGTGGTAAATCGTTCTCTAAAAGTGATGCCTTAACAAGACACAAACTTATTCATACAGGAGAGAAGCCATATCACTGTGATATCTGTGGAATCTCTGAAAAAAGGTAGCTTAACTAAGCACAGGTATATTCATACAGGTGAGAAAACCATATTTTTGCAATGTGTGTGGTAAATCATTCTCTCAAACAAGTTCCTTAACTACACCCAAGTACACTCATACAGGAGAAAAACAATATTGCTGTGATACCTGTGGTAAATCTCTCTCTCTCTCTCTCTCTCTCTCTCACGCAAATAGCTTAACTAGACACAGGTATGCTCATATAGGAGAGAAGCCATATTGCTGTGATATCTGTGGTAAATCTTTCTCTCAGATAACTGTTTTAACTGCACACAAATGCATTCATACAAGAGATAGACCATATCCTTGTGACATCTCGTGATAAAACATTCTCTAACATGGGTATTTTAACTAAACACAAATATATTCATACAGGAGAGAAACCATAGCATTCATAGCAGTGAGAAACTTTATAATGTGTTACCTGTGGTAAATCATTCTCTAAAAGTGACGCTTTAACAAGACACATACGCATTCATACTAGAGAAAAGCCATGTCACTGATATCTGTGCTGAATCATTCTCTCTGCAAAGTCACTTAACAACAGAATATTCATGCAGGCAACGAGCTATATTGTTGTGATAGAGCGTTAAATAATAAGGCACTAAAAGACAATGAGTCTCTGCAGACAATAAGATATGCTTCAACATGCGAACTCACATAAAGAATCTTGCAAACCAAAAGAAGTTATTATGATAATAATAATAATACTTTTATTTGCCATTAGAGCAACGAACATTCGGGGAAGGATGTGAGTGGGATGGTCTGAAACGAAAGAGGGAAGTATGATATCGCTTCCATCCTGTCCTCAGGTAATCTCAACTCAGTTGCAAGTCACCGGGAAATAAGCCAAACGGAGGTAATGGAAAATCGTTACACCGAGATTGATGTTGAAAGTAGAGCGAGAGTTAGTTCCCCTGCCAATTAAACCTTCCCAATTCGATTTCCTGCTTTCGTTTTAGACCCGTCTATAATTGGTCCCACTTTACGTCTGTTATTAACAGACACCAATTATATATACATGACTGGATGACTCGTACTTAACTGTGTAAAATAATATTTAAATCACAGGGCATATGGTCACGTATTTTAACCGCGTATATATTAATAGTTAAGTGTTATATCCTGTCATCGAACGCCTACTTGAATGAATGTGGTAATTTAACTAGATCTGAGTAAGTATTATTAATATTTACATATTTATGTGTCTGTGTGTGTTTGGGGAATGCGCACGCACGTATGTTGATATATATTTCGAGTCAGTTGTACCCCAGTGAGAAGAAATGCACACGATGTATTGTTACGGGTTGTATGCAATAACCAGTAATGTATTGACACTGTATATAGAGAAATATTAATATTTCTGAGTCTTTCTAAAGACTACGGCAGCGGTACTGGATATTAATAGTTATCGCCAAGCTAATATGACAGTCCAGAAAAATAGGACGAATGCTGCCGTTGATTAGCTCCAAGAGGCCATCGCCTCTAGCTAGTTATATGACACACGAACCTGTGTCCAAAGGTTATAACCTTTGAACAGGGAGGTCAGCCGCTTCCCCTTGCTGGTCTACTAACTACAGACTCGTTTCTGGGTATTTGCCCCTTATTAATGTAGAGCAGCCGAACCCAGCAATTTCTTTATTATGATAATAAATATCTTTACAAAGAGGGACAATACAGGACGTTACAAACATATAGATGAGCTAGGTGAGTTTATAATTTAAAATAGGATGAATCCTATATACAATTTAAAATTTATTTAAACTTATTTTCACAACAAATGGACGGAAATCCAGCGACTACACCTTGCTTTTGTAGAGAATACGACCGTACGTAAGGAGTGGTGACAGAAATGTCTCCTTTTTAACGCCACACGGTTGCCCTTAACAAAATAAGAAGCCAAATACATGATGTAAAGAATATGTGCCAAAGGAATAAATGGGGTCGACAACCGTTCTACTGTTTGAGAGAAGACTTTATTTACAAATATGTATAAAGAGAGTGTGTGTGAGTGCTGGCCAAGTGGAGTGTCTGTGTGTTCATGTGTGCGACAGAAGTACAAATAAGGTGTCATGCATATAAAATAGAATACAGAGCATAGGAGGAGTCTGTCAGCATATTGAGTTAAGATGGAATTAGTTTACCAGTTCGTAAGTGAGGTACACAATAGTAACAGTTCTGTAACAGGATGTTGGGGTCACAAGGCAGAATGCAGGTTGAACACATATCGTGTAGCGGTTGAGGCTTCAATGTTGTGCTGGGTCTATTGATACAGAGAGTTCTTTCAGGTAGACTAGAGCTGTTTACCTTGGTGAAAATCACAACAGCTAGAAAGCTAAACCTGAGCGAGTGCTGTGTACATATTGCTGAAGTCGACGGAGATGGAGACGACGTAGAATTGAAGGACAATGATGGTGATGGCGGAGGCAGAGAAATGTGACAGAGATGGAGAACGCTCTGTCTGTCACTAGAACTGGAACATGGCTGAGTCGCTTGGCGGTCAGAGGTTAGTCCTGAACAGAACTGGAACATGATTGAGTGCTCTGTGGTCAGTGACTAGACCTTAGAAAGTCTAGAGCCAAACACCAGGAATAGTGAATGCTGGCACCTTATAAAGCCTAGGGTAAGCTCAAACAATGCATAAGAAAAACAGTGTCACAAGACCTTATCTGAAGGCTGTGATTGGTTGACTTACACCCTGGCACAAAATAATTCAAAAGACAAACTGCGCCAGATGCCAACCAATCAGAGCAGTGGAGACAACAGGGTCAAACTAGCCAAAGATGGTTGTTATCTAGCACAAGATCATTTCTAATATATCTCTCAAACAGTGAGGATATCAGCTACGCTACACTTTTACCACGGGTGGAATTAAGTAGGGACAGTCACTCTAAACTTCCTCACTACATCCCTCCATCCTTTCTCATATATGCTTCGCGACAGTTACCTCATCTCCAGCCCCATCCTGCTCTTCAGGTACCTGAAGTAGTATAGCAGACCAGTGCCAGAGATGAAGGATCCTGCCTCGATTCCTTGCTTTCCTGTTCTCCATACACACTCCTTCACTACTGCGACCGTAAACAGAAAACATGCCCCACCTTCCTTTGAAAGTCCAATTGGCGGTACAGGACATTTATACAACCTAACTTAATTTCCATGGTAAAAATAAAACAAACTTACATTTTAAGTATGGGGAGGAGCTGCACACAATTTACCAACCTCCTCTTCCTTTTTTTCCTATGGTGTAGCCGATGGTGTAGTCGCTGGGCTAAGAACAAGTCTTTTGTTGGCCATCTCTTGGCTAACATCTTGTATGTCCTGCGGGTATCTCTCTTTAAATTGTTTGAATATTTCTGCTTCTATCCTTGCTAACCATATATTCGGTGGCATGTCTTGTATCAGTTGAAAAATATAGGTTTTTTCATTCGCAGTTAATACTCTTTGTAGAACACTATTTTTCTCATTGTACTTCACAATCCTTTCTCTTAATGCATTTTTAGGGTCGGGGTAGATGCAGTTTAGTGAGTAAAAAAAGATATATATATATATACTAGCAGAGATACCCAGCATTGCCCATGTTACATGCAATTGAAGAATTAGATTTTTCTGTAATGAACTGGAATACCTATGTTTCGAATTTTATCAAAATTGCAGACGAGGGTTATTTCCCTCTTTACACACCCTAAAAAAATTATAATCGTGCCACATGTTTCCTATAGCACTGATTTTTATGCACATATTCCAAAATTCCAGTCTTATAGAACCTGTGAAAAGGATTTTGCTCCTGAAAAATGGAGGTCATGGAGCTATAAAATGTGAGAGTTAAGGCCCCTATTGGGGGTGGGTGTCTTAATGTCAACCAGAGAAGTTGAATTGTTGAGAATCTTTTTAACTTGGGTCTTATATCTATTGTTTGAATTTCTTTGAAATAGGAAATATATGTTCACTGGGTTTGTAAAAGAGAGCAAAGCTACAGGAAACCAAAAGATGAATGATCACAATAAGCAGTCAGCTACCCTACCTTAGTCGTTACCACTCCCAATGTAGGATTCCTCACCATCAAGGTGAGAGGCACAGCCGTAAGATGCATTACGAATCTATAACAATTGGAAGGGCATGACCCAACTGAAATAAGCATTAACAACTGTGTGAGATGAGGGCTAAGGAGAAATGAAAGTGTCATGTTTGGAGTTTGCAAATGACCACTATACTGATACGTAACTGGACAGAATAGATTTACAATCTATAAATGTCTTTGAATAACCAGTCACTCATGTGGGAAGGCTTTGAAATCAATGTTACCATCTGGGGACTATGTGTGACCCAGTGATAATAAAAAGAGTGAAAGGAGGCCTGCAATCAAATAACTTTACTCAACACTTTGCAACTGAATCAGTGGAGGCAAAGATGCCTTTGACAATTTATGCACCACATTGCAGAAATCACAATGTAAGTGTATGTCAAAGCAAACTGTTACACTGTTGTACCATTGAAAGATGAGAAATAAATTAAATACTTACTCATACCCATGGGTATGAGTAAGTATCTCATTTATTTCTTTGCCGCATTTATCACTGACAAAAGGAGGGTTCTTATGAACTAACCCTGAAATTGGTTCGATATGGTAATAATGGCATTTTTTAGAAATCTATGTTGACCTTTTTTGAGTAGCATGCTTATTGTGATAAATGATATGGTTATGGACAATGTGTCTAGTTTCGGCATATTTGGCATTAGAAATTTTTTAGTTTGCCCTTATTCATAAGTTATATATCTTTATATATAAAAGTAAGGCTGTGTGTCTGTCTCCTACGATTTAGATTCCTAACTACTCCCACATTTTGCGGTGCAGTTTAACCAAAGCGGGTATCTTATAGTCGTGATTCATATCGAGCCCTTCTGGGTATTAGCACACGTCTACGATGAGTCTACGATTTAAAAAAAAATTTACCATAATTTTTCCCTATTTTTAATGCATTTTCGCTCGGTTTATATAAGGGAAGTAACTCTCTAAAAATGTATTATTAAATCTCAAAACGTAAAAAGCTACAGTAACACCCCCCTTTGTGGTTAGCCATATTGAGATGGCTATTATACTTTACATCTCTAAAAATGTTTATATAGTTATTTCCCTTACAAACCCGAGCAACGCCGGGTAATACTGCTAGTATATATAGATATATATATATACACACACACAAAGATAAATTGATAGATACAATTGAGTGGGCAAACAAAAATATTTTGATAAGCCTGGTACTTATTCTCTCAGTTTTTTCTTGTGAAACTAGTAAGTTATGGGGATGTAAATAAATGAACACCAGTTGTGAAGCAGTGATGAGGGAGAAACACAAAGACACACACATAGACTTATATATATACATACATATATATATATGTATATATATATATATATATATATATATATATATATATATATATATATATATGATTGATTTCTTTCAGTTTCTGTCTACAAAATCCACTGACAAGGCTTTCGTTGGTCTGAGGCTATAGCAGAAGACACATGCCAAGTCACCACACAGTGGAACTGAACCCAAGACCATGTGTTTTGGAACCAAGTTTGTTACCACACAGCCACACCTGCACCTATGTATGGGTGTATATATATGTATGCATGTATATATGTGTATATATATGTGTACATATTACATGTACATCTATATATGTATATACATCTACACATACATGTATACATATACATCTATATCTATAGAAATACATCTATACATATACATGTATACATATACATCTATATATATATACATCTTTATATATATGCATGTATATATATATATATATATATATATACACATGTAAATTTAAATTTAAAATAATAAGGGTGAAAAATTGAATATTAATTTGATTAATATCAATTTAAAACCAGTGGTACAGCATATTGAAAAGTCTGAAGTTTCAGAAAAATTTATATTACATACATATAAGAGGGATGACATGTAAGTGGACATACATTATGCTAGAAGAAGATCCGCTATGGTCTTACCATTCCTTTGTTAGTGATAAAACCATAGTGGATCTTCTTGTAGCAAAATGGATGTCTATTCTTAATGGTTCATCCCTCTTATATAATAGTGCTAGTGTTATATATTTAACTTGCAATCTTGGAAATAGAAGAATACATTGAGTAAGTTCATGTTAAAGTTTACATCTATAATTTGTCTATATAGAACTAAAGTAAAATTTCCTCTGTTGAATCTCATTTTCTCAACCATCCTCTACATCTTATTCTGTTTCTCTATTATTTCAGGACATCAGATGACATTGACTGAAGAGAATTCTTCACTTCTGATACATCATTCCCATCATCGTATCATGCTTAAAGGAAGATGTAACCCTGTCTGTATAAATCTTTGATGAATTACTGTAAACTATTTCTTCTGAACTGGGATTTATAGGAATATTTCTCAGCTTCACTGTGTGGAATGTGTTGAAGATGGTTCTGTATTCTAATTAAGCTTGGAAAAATCTACACACAGGAGTTCACAGCACCTTTGGATAGCAACAAATGTCTTGTTTGATGAAATTATTTCTCTGCAACAATTTCAGAGAAATTTTCATTATAATTAAAATATAAAAATGAAAGAAGTAAAAACACTTTTAATGTCCATGTTTTCTGGTGATTGTGGAAGAATCGTAGGAATTAATTTTGTAAGAAGCTGAGAAGATAGATATTATTTGAGAGATGCCAAGAGTGACAGGAAAATCATATGAGTTTGACATATTTGAAAAGTCCTCCCAAGAATGCAATCTCAAAGACATTCATACTGGAGAGAAGCCATATCATTGTGATGTCTGTGGCAAATGCTTTCCTAAAAGTGATGCCTTAACAAGACATGTACGTATTCATACAGGAGAGAAACCATATCCCTGTGATGTCTGTGGTAAATCATTCTCTATAAGTGGTGCTTTAAGAAGACACAATCGCACTCATACAGGGGACAAACCATATCACTGTGATATCTGTGGAAGGACATTCTCCCAAACAGATTTCTTAACAAGACACAAACGTATTCATTCAGGAGAAAAGCCATATCAGTGTGATATTTGTGGTAAATCCTTCTCTCACAGCAGCACTGTACCAAGACACAAACGTACTCATACAGGAGAGAAACCATATCACTGTAATATCTGTGGCAGAACCTTTTCCCAAAGTGGTTTCTTAACAAGGCACAAATGCATTCCTAAAGGATAGAAGCCATATCACTGTGATGTCTTTGGCACAAACACATTTATACAGGCAAGAAACCACGTTGATGCAAAATTCGTGTTCTGTCATTTTCTTGTAGTGATGATTTAGCTAAATACAAGCTTTTTCATGTAGGAAAATATCTTCAGCAGAGTAATTGTTATGAAAACAGGAGATTGGACATTTTTTTGGTATTAGTTTCAAAGTAAGCACCTCCACTGCAATTTTTTTTTAATTTCTTTTTCAGATTTCTTTTATAAACACGATTATGATTATTTTAAAGAAATGTCAATAAAGTAATATAACAGATATTTATAAAATTCACAATTACATGAAAAGTTAAGTTTTAAATAAAGTTATATCCAGTTAAAGGATTTTCTCTCAAATTTTATATATCTTTCAAAATTCCTCGTTTAGCCATTGGCTGCAGGTTCCCCATTTTCCACTCAGCTAATGTCTAAATCACAGGGGCCACTCATTTTGGAACTTCTTCCTGCATTTATCAACCTGTGGACCTGGATTGAATCTGACCTGAAAGGCCTAAACTGAACCCTCTGTCAAACAAATGAACCATCATCATTATCATCATCGTTTAACGTCCGTTTTCCATGCCAGCATGGGTTGGACAGTTCGACCAGGGGTCTGGGAAGCCAGGAGGCTGCACCAGGCTCCAGTCTGGTCTGGCAGTGATTCTACATCTAGATGCCCTTCCTAACGCCAACCACTCCGAGAATGTAGTGGGTTCTTTTTATGTGCCACCGGCACAGGTGCCAGAGGGGGCTGGCAACGGCCACAATTGGCCGGTGATTTTTACGTGCCACCGGCACAGAAGCCAGTCAAGGCAGCACTGGCATCGACCACGTGCGGATGGTGCTTTTTATATGCCACCGGCACAGGTGCCACGGGAGGCTGGCAACGGCCCCCTACATAGACTTACTTGAAACACACAAACATTTCTCTGAATCAGTGCATCTTACTGTTACTCTCCCAGAACGGTGCCAATCACTTTCGTCTATGATGTGTGTTAACACCCATAAAAGTGACATCCGTTCCTCAATGCAAACACTACTCTCGTGTCCCAGGTCAACCATGCTATCTCTCAGCATCTCCATCCTGCACAGCAAACACCCCAATACCAAAACTGAGTAAAACAACGAGAGGTGTTATCTTTGCCAGAGTGAGTGTGTGATTTAAAAATAAAATTGTGATGAGTAGCCATTCAGTTTGACCACCAAACAGATACAGCTGTACATTGTAAGAATCCAGTTTCTGAAGATGGAACTGGTTATGGTTAGAACAATTAGATTTCTGCGATGGTCACTTCTACCGTAACTTGAGACTGATTTTAGATTCAGAGCCCTTCTACAATTTATTGGTAGTTATTATAATTTTAAGTTGCTGGGGGAAAAAAGAGTAATGATGATAGCCAGAATGATAATACTTTTATTTGTTACAAGAGCGACGAACATTTGGGGTGGGATCTGAGTTGGGTAACCTGAAATGAAAGTGGGCCGCCAGAAATCGCTATCATCCTATTTCTTTACTGCCTACAAGGGGCTAAACACAGAGAGGATAAACAAGGACAGACAAATGGATTAAGGCGATTACATCGACCCTAATGCTTAACTGATAATTTATTAACCCCGAAAGGATGAAAGGCAAAGTCGAAGTCAGCAGAATTTGAACTCAGAACGTAATGGCAGACAAAATACCTATTTCTTTACTACCCACACAGGGAGGACAGTCAAACGGATTAAGTCGATTACATCGACCCCGGTGCGTAACTGGTACTTAATTTATCGACGCCGAAAGGATGAAAAGCAAAGTCGACCTCCGCAGAATTTGAACTCAGAACGTAACAGCAGACGAAATACCTATTTCTTTACTACCCACAAGGGGCTAAACACAGAGAGGACAGACAAATGGATAAAGTCGATAATATCGACTCCAGTGCGTAACAGGTACTTAATTTATCGATCACAAAAGGATGAAAAGCAAAGTCGATCTCGGCAGAATTTGTACTCAGAACGTAACGGCAGACGAAATACAGCTACGCATTTCGCCCGGCGTGCTAACCATTCTGCCAGCTCGCCGCCTTAGAAATCGCCGTCATCCTGTTCTCTATTAAACCGAACGTAATTTCAAGTAAACGGGAAATAACTGAATGGGATAATGGGAAATCTCAACACCGATGCTGATGTCCGAAAGTCTAGCTAGAGTTGGTTCCCCTGTCGGTTTCCCCTTTCGATTTCCAGCTTTTGTTCCATCTACGTCTTTCGTACTTGAATAATTCTGCTTTACAACTGATATTTAACGGGCTCTAATTAAATATAAATGATCGCTAATTAACAGTGTGAAGTAATACTTAATTCACAGTGAACAATGCGACTTATTTTACTCTGAATCTATATAAATATTTAAGCATTATTTATACACTGACATAGAGCGGCTCCTTCAACATATTGTGAGATCTTCATAAATAGGATCGAAGTAAGTATTATAGATTCTAGATATTTATATATTTCTGTCATCTTCATGTTCTGAGTTCACATTCCGCTAAGGTTGACTTTGCCTTTTATTCCTTCGGGGTCCATTAAATGAATACCAGAACATTGGGATCCGATGTAACCGTCTTGGCCCTTCTCCCAAATACTTCTGGCCTTGTCTTGTGCCATCATTTACAACCATTATTTACAGATTTCTGTGTTTATGTAATCTGGGAAGGCACACGGTAATGTCTATTTTGAGTTGGTTATCCATCAGTAGAAAAAATGCGCGCAGTGTTTGTACGCCAAAACCAGTAACGTGGTGCTACTAGCGAACAGTGGTCCCGGTGCGCGCACTCGCGCTAGCTAGTCGTAAGTAGTCGATCCTACAACGACTTGCGCGTATGTTTATATTTCAAGGCTGAATACATATCAAAGAAATTTATATATTTTCCGAACAAAGTAAATGATTTTTTAAACTAAGTAAATAAATTATTTGGCGATCCTTCGGTATAAGTACACACGTGGCTTTGTTTACATTTCTGAAGATAACAGAAGCCCTTTTCTCCCACCCCTAACCCTAACCCCCCATATATAAAAAAACACTTTCTTGAAATGTATCCGGTACTTATACCGAAGGTTCGCCAATTATTTTTATTAACAAACTACGGTTAGGGTTAGGGTTAAAAAGTCATTGTAGGATCGACTACTTACGACTAGCTAGCGCGAGTGCGCGCATCGGGACCACTGTTCGCTAGTAGTACCCAGTAACGTATTGCTCGATGATATACATGAGGGTGTTGAAAACACAAAAGGATCAGTGAATTATGATCTTATTCAACGTATTCCCCTCTCAGATTCACACATTTATTGCAGCAGTCCTTCAGCGTATTTAAGCCATGTAAAAGAACTCCGGAGGGTCGAACCTCCTGCCAGGCCTTTCGCGACACCGTTAAAGCCAGGACCTTTTCAGCACCCCTCGTATGTGCGCGCGCGCGTAGTTGCGTACCTGTTTTGGTTTTGACGTTTTATGTAAGACAAAAGAAAGAAAAGGATAAAGAATAGGGTACATCAGAGCCACTGACAGCTCATTATACGAGATACCCTAGTTTAATGTCAGAGAGAGGGATATCACTATGTACTGGGGTAAGCCTATTAACCATTGGTATCTTTGTTGATATAGATATTATATATTTAAAAAGATACTTTGAAAACCACAATGTATTCTTTATTAATTGGATCTACTCTCTTTCACTTGTTTCAGTCATGTGACTGCGGCCATGCTGGAGCACCGCCTTTTGTCGAGCAACTCGACTCCAGAACTTATTCTTTGTAAGCCTAGTACTTAATCTATCGGTCTTTTTTGCTGAACCTCTAAGTTACGGGGACGTAAACACACCAGCATCGGTTGTTCTACTCATGTGTCAAGTTTCATCAAAATCGATAAAACGATGTAGGAGGAGTTAGCTAACAACTCCACAAACACACCCACACACAGAATTTCCCACATATGTAGTAGATTATTATCATCGTTTAATGTCTGTTTTCCATACTGGCATGGGTTGGACAGTTGGACTGGGGATCGGCAAGCCAGGAGGCTGCACCAGGCTCCAATCTGATCTGGCAAGGTTTCTACAGCTGGATGCCCTTCCTAACACCAACTACTCCGTGAGTGCAGTGGGTGCTTTTTACATGCCACTGACATTGGCCACGTTAGCATGGTGCTCTTTACATGCTCTGGGCACAAGAGCCAGTTGGGGTGGGGGTGGCTGGCATTGACCACATTCAGATGGTGCTTTTTATGTGCCACCGGCACAGGGAGCCGGTCAGGTGGCACTGGCATCAGCCACAACTACAATTTCCATTTTGATTTTGATTTTTGATTTTACTTGACTCCTCAAGCACGGCATGTCGCCCAACGATACAAAGGTACTTTTTAAATGGGCTGGTTATGCAACACTGGTATAGGCCACAGCTGTGATCTCACTTTACCTGTCGGGTCCTCTCAATCGCAGCATATCTCCAGAGGTCTCAGTCTCTTGTCATTGCTGCTGTGAGGCCCAATCTTTGAAGGTCATGTTTCACCACCTCATCCCATGTCTTCCTGGGCCTCCCACTTCCGTGGGTTCCTTCCACTGTTAGGGTGCAATCTGGTTTTGTTTTGTTTTTTATTTTTACCGTTATTGTTTTTACGTTTTTGTATTCTTATTGGTGTCACGTATTCTGTATTTTTGTTCGTGTACTTCGTTTGTTTTCCGTCCTCGTGTTGTATACATTCGAAGCTTTCTTCCAGGGGATCTAATGCGCTTGGCTTAGATTTCCCTTGGCGGGCTGCCCATATCGGAGCAATCTCAAGATTAATCAGCCGAAATTGCTAAGATGATCTGGTTCTTGACTGATGACTGAGGGCTTCGAATGTCCCGTCCTGTGGTTCTTGTGTCGTCTCTGTGGTGTTTCATGTTCTTGTCCATGTCTGTAATTATTTTTACTGTTTACCTATATATATATACACAGGCACACAGAATTTATTATATGTCTTTACAGCTGCATACACTTGATAGCACAGGTTCAATCCCACAGCATAGCAAATGAAACAAGTGTTGGTTTGCAAGTCCTTGGATTGGCCTAAATTTTTAATATGAAATTGGTGGAGGACAAAGACTGAAATGGCCATTAAATGGATGCTACCAATAGTTAAAACAACCAGCCTTGTTACACAATTAATAAATTAGCCTTCATAAAGTTCACCTTTAAAATGCCATGACGAGTCAGAGTACTTTCTTGCTAACCTCCAATAATCTCCCTCCACCACCTGACAGTTTTTTGTACTTTTACGCAACAGAAAGTACACCTTTTGTGACAGTGATAATGAAATTCGTTTCTTGTATCAGAGTAATAAGGCATTTCAATAGAATATCTTTACCCCCGGGAATTACCAGACACACCAGCTAGTATATATATCTTATATATATATATATATATATATATATAATATATATATATATATATATATATTATATATATATATATATATATATATATATATATATATATATAATATATATATATATATATATATATATATATATATATATATACATATATATATAATATATATATATATATGTAGGTCCCGGGTTGATCCGGGGTTCCTGAAGATTTCTCTTGAATGAAACAGTACTAGTCCTTCTATATAATAAATATATATATATATATATACATATATATATATATATATATATATATATACATATATATATATATATATATATATATATATATATATATATTATATATTATATATATATATATACGTGGCACATAAAAAATACCATTCCAGTGTGCCCGATGCCAGTGCTGCTGACTGGCCCCCATGCTGGTGGCATGTATAAAGCACCCGCTACACTCTCGGAGTTGTTGGTGTTAGGAAGGGCATCCAGCTGTAGAAAACATGCCAGACCTCAGTCAAACTCTCCAGCCCATGCCAGCATGGAAAATGGACGTTAAACAATGATGATGATGATGATACACTACATTGTTACAAGGCGGCGAGCTGGCAGAAACATTAGCACGCCGGGTGAAATATGTAGCCGTATTTCGTCTGCTGTTACGTTCTGAATTCAAATTCCGCCGAGGTCGACTTTGCCTTTCATCCTTTCAGGGTCGATTAAATAAGTACCAGTTGTGCACTGGAGTCGATGTAATCGACTTAATCTGTTTGTCTGTCCTTGTTTGTCCCCTCTGTGTTTAGCTCCTTGTGGGTAGTAAAGAAATAGGTATTTCGTCTGCCGTTATGTTCTGAGTTCAAATTTTGCTGAGGTCGACTTTGCCTTTCATCCTTTCGGGGTCGATAAATTAAGTATCAGTTACACACTGGGGTTGATGTAATCGACTTAATCCATTTGTCTGTCCTTGTTTGTCCCCTCTGTGTTTAGCCCCTTGTGGGTAGTAAAGAAATAGGTATTTCGTCTGCCGTTATGTTCTGAGTTCAAATTTTGCTAAGGTCGACTTTGCCTTTCATCCTTTCGGGGTCGATAAATTAAGTACCAATTATGCTCCGAGGTCGATGTAATCGACTTAATCCGTTTGTCTGTCCGTGTTTGTCCCCCTCTGTGTTTAGGTCCTTGTGGGTAGTAAAGAAATAGATACACTACATTGTTATATATACATCTCACAATCTTGGAAATAGAAGAATACATTGAGTAAGTTCATGTTAAAGTTTACATCTGTAATTTGTCAATACAGAAATGAAGTAAAATTTCCTCTGTTGAATCTCATTTTCTCAACTATCCTCTACATCTTATTCTGTTTCTCTATATTTCAGGACATCAGATGACATTGATTGAAGAGAATTCTTCACTTCTGATACATCATTCCCATCATCGTATCATGCTTAAAGGAAGATGTAACCCTGTCTATATAAATCTTTGAGGAATTACTGTAAACTATTTCTTCTGAACTGGGATTAATAGGAATATTTCTCAGCTTCACTGTGTGGAATGTGTTGAAGATGGTTCTGTATTCTAATTAAGCTTGGACAAATTTACATATGAGTTCACAGCATCTTCGGATAGCAACAAAGATCTGTTGATGGAAATACAGCAGAGACGTATTCCTTGTGATTAAAAATTATAATATAAAACAAGAAACAACAGCAAGACTGCATGATGGTAGTGCCATACATGGCATGCTGACCATCATATAACTTTTTTGACATTGCATTTTTATTCTTCTTTTCCGTTTTACGAATTCAGTGTGCAAGTGCAAATTGCATGTTCAGAGTTTTCTTTCTGGTTCCCACTCAAAACTGTTTACAGATCACAACCGTCTCATAAACCTGCGGCTGTGAGGAGTGATTTGTGCTCCAATGATTGTAGAAAAAGGAAATACTCCCTTAATATCCATGTTTTCTGGTGATGAAAGAAGAACGATAGAAAAATGATTTTGTGAAAAACTGAGAGGATTTATATTTTTTTCTTGAGAGATGCCAAAATTGACAGGAAAGCCATTATATGACTGTGATGTTTGTAAAAAGTCCTTCTCTCAAAAGTGTGATCTCAAAACTCACAGACTCATTCACACAGGAGAGAAGCCATTTGATTGTGATGTCTGTGGTAAATCCTTCCCAAAGAGTGATGCCTTAACAAGACATGTGCGTATTCATACAGGAGAGAAACCCCATCGCTGTGATATCTGTGGTAAATCCTTCTCTGTAAGTGGTGCTTTAACTAGACACAAACGTACTCACACAGGGGACAAACCGTATCACTGTGACAGCTGTAGTAAATCGTTTGCTGGAAGCAGTGATTTGACTAAACACAAACGCATTCATACAGGCGACAAACCGTATCACTGTGATATCTGTGCCAAATCGTTTGCTGAATGTGGGGCTTTAACGAGACACAAGCGTACTCACACAGGAGAGAAACCATATCACTGTGATATTTGTGGTAGGACATTCTCTCAAAGCAATTTCTTAACAAGACACAAGTGCATTCGTAAAGGATAGAAACCATGTCCCTGTGATGTCTATGGTGATTCATTATCTCTGATTGAGCTTTTCTGAAATTAACACAAACACATTCATACAGACAAGAAACCACAATCTGTGCAGTATTTGTGATAGATCCATTCTCTTGTGGTGATTTAGAAGAAATGGTAATGCCAAGATCCATCCGTTCATCTTTCCTCTCTATCTCTACCTCTGGAAGGGTTGTGGGCTTAGAGTCCTCAATCATCTCCTCTATAGGGTCCTATCTAATCCAATCATCATTAGATTTCCTGGCAGGATTCCCAAGAATGACCAACTTAGTCTATAGATTTTATCCAACCCTCTTCATTTTGCTATTGTCTTGGGTTCCTACCATTTCTTGCAGTCCTTTCTTGTGACATCCTAATCATGAGTTTATTGAACCCGACCTATGGCTTCTCAATGTGGAAAAGGCGTATCTCAATCTGGAGAGAGTCACTCATCTCGAAAGGATGCACCCTGCTGAGTACTGTTACTCCAGAGATCTTTTTGGAGTAACCCCACTTCAATTGCTTGTATTCATAATTGTGCACTTTTAGTCATTAACCAACATTCCTGACATCGGGATGGACAAGCATGGAAACCAAGTTCAAGATATGTGTGCGTACACGTCATCATCCTTTCTCACTTTTCCATGCTTGTGTGAAGTACATTTTCTACGGGTGGATGCCCTTCTCATCACCAACCCCCAGTTTCCAAGTAAGGAAATATTTCCCCATAACCAGACGTGTTCCTCACACAAGATTGGAGACAAACCACCTTGATTGTATGATGATGGTTCTCATTTAAAAACAGCACATTTATATGGAGACAAATGTATACACAAACACATAGATATATTTATACACCCATTTTCATGTATATATATATATATATTCATATATTATGTCGATAAGGCTAAAATCGAATCTGTGTCCTCTTGAAGCACATCTGTTCATTTCAGTATACCAAATTTGTGTGTAGATCCTTATTTTTACATGAGGTATGCATAAGAGTTGAAAATATTGGAAAATATCTTCAGCAGAGTAATTGTTATCAAAACAGGAGATTGGAACATTTTTTTGGTATTAGTTTCAAAGTAAGCACCTCCACTGCATTTTTTCTTTAATTTCTTTTTCAGATTTCTTTTATAAACATGATTATGATTACTTTAAAGAAGTGTTGATAAAGTAATATAACAGATATTTATAAAATTCACAATTACATGAAAAGTTAAGTTTTAAATAAAGTTATATCAACAAAAATATATTCAGTTAAAGGATTTTCTCTCAAATTTTATATCTTTGAAAATTCCTCGTTTAGCCATTAAGATGGCTGCAGGCTCCCTATTTTCCACTCAGCTAATGTCTAAATCATAGGGGCCACTCATTTTACAACTTCTTCTTGCTTTTATCCACCTGTGGACCTGGATAGAACCTGACCCCTAAGGGCCTAAACTGAACCCTCTGTCAAACAAATGAACCGTCTCTCTCCTACATAGACTTACTTCTCCAGATGTCAGTTGAAACATACAAACATTTCTCTGAATCGATGCATCTTACTGTTACTCTCCCAGAATGGTACCAATCACTTTCGTCTATGATGTGTGTTAACACCCATAACAGTGACATCCGTTCCTCAATGCAAACACTACTCTCGTGTCCCAGGTCAATCATGCTGTCTCTCAGCAGCTCCATCCTCCACAGCAAACACCCCAATACCAAAACAGAGTAAAACAACAAGAGGTGTTATCTTTGCCAGAGTGAGTGTGTGATTTAAAAATAAAATTGTGATGAGTAGCCATTCAGTTTGACCACCAAACAGATACAGCTGTACATTGTAAGAATCCAGTTTCTGAAGATGGGACAATTAGATTTCTTCAATGGTCACTTCTACCGTAACTTGAGACTGATTTTAAATTCAGAGCCCTTCTACAATTTATTGGTAGTTATTATAATTTTAAGTTGCTGAAAGAAAAAAGAGTAATGATGATGATGATAGCCAGAATAATAATACTTTTATTTGTTACAAGAGCGACGAACATTTGGGGTGGGATTTGAGTTGGGTAATCTGAAATGAAAGTGGGCCGTTTCTGAAGATGGGACTGTAGCTGGTTATGGTTAGAACAGCCAGCATGCTGGGATGGTCACCAGTGTCATAACTTCAGAAAGATTCTAATTGATCAGAGCCTCTCTGCATTTTGATAGTTATTGAAAAAGAATTATTATAATAATGATGAAAATAATAGCAATTCTTTCATTTGCCATTAGAGCGACGAACATTTGGTGATCATAAAATAAAAGTGAGAGGCAAGAAATCGCTTTCATCCTGTCCACTTAATCTGTTAAGAGGAAATAAGGTGATTAGGACACTGTGAAATCGCTACACCGTAAGTGATGTTAAAACTAGAGGTGGAGTTAGTTCCCCTGCTTTTGTTAATTGCTCGTCTTTCGCACTTGTTCTTTTCCAATTTACAACTAATGTCTAACGGGGCTCCAATTAAAAGTACATTTTTGGTGATTAACTGTGTAAAGTAATATTTAAATCAGAGAGAATATTGTGACTTATTTTACACAGGGTCCATATCAATATTTAAGTGTTTTAAAACGACTCCTTCACCATGTGACGCCTTCCTCCTAACTGGGGTCAGAGTAAGTATTATTCATATTATATGTGTGTGCCAGAGTTTATGTATTGTAGCAACATGGTGATTATATATCTTGAGTTCATCAGTGAGAATAAACGACCGCAATATATCAGTATGTGTATGTGTGTGCCGCTCGCATTTGTGTACAAGTTTTGGATACTGCTTGAGAACAGTACTCCCAGTACGCGCACTCGCGTACTCGCTAGCTAGTCATGACTAGTCGATCCGGTTAATATAGGGCGTAACAAATATCAGAAAATCAAAAAAAAAATGTGTGTAATAGGTGTAAAACAACTTCCTATGAACGAATATGAAAAAAAAAATTCGCGCACGCGAAAGGGGGGTGGGGGAGAGGCCTCGGAAAATTCACATCGGGAAGTTCCGAAAGCGTCTGAGGGGCTGACCCGGGCACCAAAACAAAAAAAAAATAGTGTAATATGTGTAAAACAACTTGCTCTAAACGAATATGAAAAAAAAAATGCGCTCTCGCGAAAGAGGGGTGGGGGAGAGAGCCTCGGAATATTTATATCGGGAATTTCCGAAAGCGTCTGAACCGGGCACAAAAACAAAAACAAAAACAGCGTAATAGGTGTAAAACAACTTGCTCTAAACGACTATCATGAAAAAAATGCGCGCTCGCGAAAGGGGGGTGGGGGAGAGGCTTCGGAAATTTCACATCTTCAGTCCACGGCCTTTAAACTAAGAAAAAATAGTGTAATTGGTGTAAAACTACTTGTTCTAAACGAGTATCAAGAACACACACTCACACATGAATCATAAACTCCGTATTTCGCAAAAAAAAAAATAATAAAAGAAGAAATTCTGGAAAAAGTGAAGAAATGTTGGATCTCCGCCATGTGAATCAAAATACGTGTCAGAAACATCTTGAAATACTACAGAAATTATGTTACGAAAATGATAATGTATACATACCTCTTTGAGTGGTCCATCGATAATGATGATAAAGAAATGAGTTGGATTTGAACTCAGAATATTGACTAACACAACTACATACTACAAGACTCAAAATATTCAGCCAAGTCACCACCCTTTAACTAGCAATAATAATAACATCAATAACATAACAGCCAAAAGATTTATTTGTTCTGAAAATAACAATCATAGTAAATAAATATGTTCTTTAATATTCACATTCATGTGCACAGTTAAACACACTTACATACAAACAGTCACGCATGCATAATACAGAACGGAACACATAAATGAAGGATGCATTACTTAGTATATATTACATCTAGAGAATTTTGATTAATAAGTCAAATATGCAAATTATAAAGATAATTAATTGCTTTACTAAACAGTGTTGTAAAGGTGAAAAAATAAATTTGGGAAAAAAATACACGCCAAAACTAATTAATAAAGGATAATTAGGGAAGGATTGACACAAAATAATAATTTTTTCTGTCTCTTTTTTTCTGATAAATGCATCTTAATAAGTGAGAAGAATTGCATATATCTGAACTATTTCAAAGAAAAGCATAAATTTAATGTTTAAAATAGCTTTAACCAAGGAATGAGATCCAACATTTCTTCACTTTTTCCAGAATTTCTTCTCTTTATTTTTTTTTTTTTGCGAAATACGGAGTTTATGATTCATGTGTGAGTGTGTGTTCTTGATACTCGTTTAGAGCAAGTAGTTTTACACCAATTACATTTTTTCTTAGTTTAAAGGCCGTGGACTGAAGATGTGAAATTTCCGAAGCCTCTCCCCCACCCCCCTTTCGCGAGCGCGCATTTTTTTCATGATAGTCGTTTAGAGCAAGTTGTTTTACACCTTACGCTGTTTTTTTGTTTTTGTTTTTGTGCCCGGTTCAGACGCTTTCGGAAATTCCCGATATAAATATTCCGAGGCCTCTCCCCCACCCCTCTTTCGCGAGAGCGCATTTTTTTTTGTCATATTCGTTTAGAGCAAGTTGTTTTACACATATTACACTATTTTTTTTTTGTTTTGGTGCCCGGGTCAGCCCCTCAGACGCTTTCGGAACTTCCCGATGTGAATTTTCCGAGGCCTCTCCCCCACCCCCTTTCGCGTGCGCGAATTTTTTTTTTCATATTCGTTCATAGGAAGTTGTTTTACACCTATTACACACATTTTTTTTTTGATTTTCTGATATTTGTTACGCCCTATATTAACCGTCGATCCTTAGTTTGTGTTTTTGTGTTATTTATTTTGTTTAAAAAATTATTTACTTTGTGTAAAAAAATTAGGCATAACTTCGGTATAGGTACCGGATACATTTCAAGAAAGTTTTTTTTTACATATATGGGGGGTTAGGGTTAGGGGTGAGAGGAAAGGGTTTCTGTTATCTTCAGAAATGTAAACAAAGCCACTTACGGTACCTATGCCGAAGGATCGCCAATTATTTCTTTTGTATTTTATTTACTTTGCTAGATAGTCGTTGTAGGATCGACTAGTCACAACTAGCTAGCGCGAGTGCGCGCACCGGAACCACTGATCTCAAGTAGTACCCAAGTTTTGACGTGTCATGCAAGAGTAAGGAAAGAAACTGACCGGAACAAAATAGGGATACAATAGGACATTCCTACACACACCCAGGCACCCTCTACCCCGACTTTGTTGCTTCATACGACTTCCAGAAAAAATAAACACTTATTAATGAAATTCTCGGCATCGCCAAATTCTCTTCTAATTCGCTTCAGGTGATTTAGATCCCGATTATGTCGGAATCTGTGGTGTAAAACATTTTCTGAGAGGTTGGTGAGGAGTTTCGGAGAATTCACAGGAGACGACTTTCTTTACTTATAACTTTCAGCATTAACCGAAAGATTTCGTTAAAAAATATTAGGAGGTCAGGGTATTTGATTTCACGCAAAAGATTATTTGTTTTTGTTTTTTTTTTTGTTTCTTTTCTTGGTGAAAGGATCAAATAATACCAAAGTATGTGTAGAAACTAAAATTCTCTTCCCGGCTGAGATTCGAAATCGTATCTAAACATTCTCACGTGTCGAAGCAAGCGGAAAAATCTCTTTGAGCACTGTATACAATAATTTCATTATATATTTAAAATTAACACTGTTTGATGTGTTTCCACTTGACCCACGACCTTGCTGTATCAGGGAAAGTTCAAATGACAGCAAGTGACCTAAATGTGTATATTCTTATAATGGTATATCCATCTGTATGGAATGTGCCATTATAAATACCTATTTCTTTACTACCCACAGAGGGGACAGACAAACGGATTAAGTCGATTACATCAACACCAGTACTTATTTAATTCACCCCAAAAGGATGAAAGGCAAAATCGACCTCGGTGAAATTTGAACTCAGAACATAGTGGCAGACAAAATACCGCTAAGCATTTTGCCCAGCGTGCTAACGTTTCTGCCAGCTTGCGCTCTGTAGGCAAACACACAGTAAGCCGAGGGAAACCACGACCCGGCAGAGACAACTCATTGCATGAGTGCAAGCACACATTTTCTCACTGGCAATTATACCATTTGTCTTCAAGTACTTGATAATATTTTTTGATCCAAGGGAGTTTAAAGTTCTATTCTTGGGGTACACATTCTGAGATACTTCGATCGCAAAATAGAGAAATTGGAATTTCAGAAGAATAGCTACAGTAACTCCTTTATAAAGGGTACAAGAGATGATGGGTAGGTAGGTGGTCATAGTATTGGTTATGTAGAAACTGAATTTCTCTTCCTGGCTGAGATTAGAAATTGAATCTAAAATTCTTATGTCAAAGCAAATGAGAAAACCCGTCAAAAGGAACACTGATGTGTTTCCACTTGACCTTGCTGTGTCTGAGAAAGTTCAAATGGACAGCAAGTGATCTAAATGTGATGGCAATGTCTTATTGATTTCAATTGGAGTTGAACTGCTTCCCCCCTGCCTCTGAACCTCAAATTTCCACATCTGTGTGGGTGTACCAAAAGAGTTTGTTGCAAGTCATTATACGAGGGACGTTCAATAAGTAATGCCTCTGACCCACTTGCATGTGCAATCATTTATATCTCTATAGAGTAAGTGGCAAATTATAGCTCTGAATTAATTGTGGTTTCTGATTTACAGGTGTTTGAACCGAGTCAAGTGTGAAATGGAGCCTGTTGAGTGTCGAGCAGTGATCCGGTTTTTGTATTGGAAAGGACGCACACCACGGGAGACTTTTGATGAAATGAAAGTAACTTATGGTGATGATGCCCCATCATATGACCTTGTAAAACGCTGGCATCGTGAATTCAAACATGGTCGGAACTCTGTGGAAACAGCTCCCAGATCTGGTCGCCCCCTTCTGCCATTGATGAGGCATCTGTCCGTCAAGTTGAGGCTGCCATTTTGGAAGATCGACACATAATTATTCGCCAAATAGCCCATGAGGTCAAGATTAGTACCGGGTCTGTGGAAACTATCATTCATGACTATTTGCATATGCAAAAGGTGTCTGCCAGATGGCTTCCCAGGTTGCTCACGCCTTTCCAGAAGCAAGAACGCGTTGAGTGCTCAAGGGTGAATTTGGAGATGTGCCAAGAAGATGAGTCAAAATTTTTCAAAAGACTGATTACACAGGATGAAACCTGGGTCCATCACGATGATCCAGAGACCAAAGCCCAGTCAATGCAGTGGAAGCACCGTGACTCACCCCCTCCAAAGAAGGCAAGGGTGCAGCCCTCCACTGGCAAGGTCATGCTCACAGTCTTCTGGGACCAGGACGGAGTAGTGATGACAGATTTCCTGGCAAAGGGTACCACAATTGCAGGAGCCTATTATGCTTCACTTTTGAGGAAATTAAGAGATGTTATCAAAATCAAGAGGCGGGGCAAGATCAGCAAAGGCATCCTCCTCCTGCAGGACAACGCTCCAGTCCACAACTCGCTTGTCGCCAGATCAGAATCACAGGCGTATGGCTATGAACTCCTCCTCATCCCCCTACTTTCTTGACCTTGCACCCTCTGATTTTCACCTCTTCCCAATCATGAAGTTGTTTTTGAAAGGAAAGCGTTTCCCAGATGATGCAGCCTTGATTTCTGAAGTCACGTTGAGGTTGGAGGACCAAGCTGGGTTCTTCTACAAAAACGGTCTCCGGAGCCGCATCAAACAATGGGAGAAATGCGTAACTCTGAGTGGTTCCTATGTAGAAAAAGACTAATAACTGCGCCAAGTTTCGTTGCTCTACTGCTATGGGAAGTGGGTCAGGGGCATTACTTATTGAATGCCCCTCGTAATTGTGAACAAAGATGCATGTTTTCCCCCATGGAAACTTATCTCACATGTATAAGAAAATGCATTTCTTGACAAAGCAAAAACCTTTTCCTTTTATGTTAGCATTCACAAATGTGTCATAAAGTGTCTTCTATTCTGTTATTCAATTTTATTTTATTTTATATATTTATTTATTGAACTGCTCAAATCAAATATTTTTGTAGATTTAATAATTGGAATTTTGTAAAATAAAATTTTTTCCCAACCATTATTTCTGAATTTGTTAGCAGATAACCAAAGAAAAGAAAAAAAGATTTGGCTGTTATTTCTAGTTATTTCAAAAGACTGCCTGCTTCTTTTTCGCATGTCTAACTAAAAATGAGTGGAGCCCTTCCTATGACAAACACTAAGCAGATATTTAGCAATCTTCAATGTCACAAAAAAATTGTTTTCATTTGGGGTTAAATTGCTCTTTTTTGCCCCCCCCCCCCCTCTTGAACCTCAAATTTCCATATCTGTGTCAATTTTAATGCCAAGCTTGTATACCAGTTTTAAACATTAAAATTTTACTAATTTGATCGATTTTCTCTCACTAGAATGTGGGTATTGTAGAAACTGAATTTCTCTTCCTGGTTGAGATTCGAAATCATATCTAAATATTCTGTCTCTCGTGTCAGACCCACAACCTTGCTGTGTCAGGAAAAGTTCAGATGGACAGCAAGTGACCTAAATGTGTATAGGCTATTCTTATAATAGTGTATCCATCTTTCTAGCTGGAATGGACCATTATAAATGCCAGTGCTTTGGCAACGAGTCATGGCCAATGCGGGTGGAAGATATTAAGCGACTAGAATCCTTCGATCACCTCTGTGTACGATGGCATCACTTTGTCTCCAACAATTCGGTGCGACACCAGTGCAGAATCACCTCCCTCCGACAAGTCATCCTAATGAGGCATCTGCGTTGGCTGGGTCATGCCCTCCGTCGTCAACCAGGAGAATTCATCTATGAAGCAATTTCCCCAACTCCCCTTCAGGGTTGGCGAAAGCGATGTGGTGGACAACGAAAAACCTGGCTGATGACAGTCAAGGCTGATCTGGAACCTAACCTAGGCAGTAATGTCAATTCGTATGGAACAGCCATATTGATGTGGTGATAAACATTACTTCTTGGTATCGTTACTACTTTCGCCTCTTAAAGAAATTCTCTAATGAGCTATTTTGTTTGTTACACATATCTTCACTATCCTCTACATCTTATTCTGTTTCTCTATTATTTCAGAACATCAGATGGCATCGGCAGAAAAGAATTCTTACCTCCTGTTACCTCATCACAACAAGGTTAATGGAAGATGTCATACAGAACAGATATAACCCTCTTTATATAAATCTGTGGTGAATTACTGTGAAATATTTCTTCTGAAATGGGATTAAAAGGGAAATTCCTCAGCTTCCTTGTCTGAGCACCTACACACACATATACACACACGGCAGTAACTTCCGCCTACCGAATCCACTCACAAAGCTTCGGTCGACTCGGGGCTATAGTGGAAGACACCTGCCCAAAGTGCCACGCAGTGGGACTGAACCCGAAACCATGTAGCTAGGAAGCAAGCTCCCTAACCACACAGCCATGCCCAGTTTGGGTAAGTTTACGTAGGAGTTCACAGCATCTTTATAAAGCAACAAAGATCTCAGTTGATGGAAATATTGCAGAGAAATATCAATGTGACTAAAAATATGTACATATGAAGAAAACAGTAAATACACCCCTCAATGTCCATGTTTTCTGGTGATAAAGGAGGAACCATAGAAAAATAAATTTAGTGAGAAACTGAAAGGATTATTATAATTTCTTGAGAGATGCCGAAAGTAACAGAAAAGCCATATGGCTGTGATATCTGTAACAAGAGCTTCTCTCAAAAATATGATCTCAAAACTCACAGACGCATTCACACGGGAGAGAAGCCATATCACTGTGATGTCTGTGGTAAATCTTTCCCAAAGAGTGATGCCTTGACAATACATGTTCGCGTTCATACAGGGGAGAAACCTCATCACTGTGACATCTGTGGTAAATCGTTTTCTGTAAGTAGTGGCTTAACTAGACACAAACGTACTCACACAGGGGACAAACCATATCACTGTGATATCTGTGATAGAAAATTCTCACAAACTGATTTCTTAACAAGACACAAGCGTACCCATACGGGAGAGAAACCATATCACTGTGATATCTGTAGCAAAGCGTTTGCAGAATATGGCACTTTAAAAAAGCACAAACGTACTCACACAGGAGAGAAACCATATCACTGTGATATCTGTGGTAAATTATTTTCTCAGGCCGGATGCTTATCTAGGCACAAATGCCTTCATGCACGATAAAAACCATATCACTGCGAGGTTCCTGGCGAATTGTTCTCTTTTGGAGCTTTTCTGAAATTAACACAAAACGCATTCATTCAGGTAAGCATCATCATCAGAGCAACATTTGTGATATACCTCTTGTGGTGGTGATTTAGCTAAACACAAGCATTTTCATAGAGACAGAGAAGAAATAATAATAATAATAATAATAATTTATTTCTTTGTTGCCCACAAGGGGACAAACAAAGGGATTAAGTCGATTACATCGACCCCAGTGCGTAACTGGTACTTAATTTATCGACCCTGAAAGGACGAAAGGCAAAGTTGACCTCGGCGGAATTTGAACCCAGAACGTAACGGCAGACGAAATACCCACAAAGCACTTCACCCGGCGTGCTAACGTTTCTACCAATAATACCAAGATCCATCCATCTTTTGTTCTACTCCTGGGTAGTGTCATTAAACTTTCTGACTGAATTTCCAAACATGACCAACTCAGACTATGAATATTGTTATGCATTGTTTCATTCTTGATGGGATGATAGACAACTCAATGAAGGCATTGTTATTGTTTTACGTGTTTATTTTGCTTAACCTGTTTTTACGAACTGTCAACATACAGCGGAGTGATACATGTTGTGCGTATCACCTTAGACGTAGCTCATACTGTTTGCTAACAAAATAGTGCCAATAGTGGGGATGTATTCTACACATGTATACCTACGTATCAGGGGCGTGCACTCTCAGGTATGCGTTGCATGCCCTGTGATTTTTTTATCCATATTCTCTTTCTCTTTTACTTGTTTCAGTCAGTCATTTGACTGCGGCCATGCTGGAGCACCGCCTTTTGTCGAGCAAATCGACCCCGGGACTTATTCTTTTGTAAGCCCAGTACTTATTCTATTGGTCTCTTTTGCCGAACCGCTAAGTGACAGGGACGTAAACACACCAGCATCGGTTGTCAAGCAATGCTAGGGGGACAAACACACACACGCATATATATACATACATATATACGACAGGCTTCTTTCAGTTTCCGTCTACCAATTCCACTCACAAGGCATTGGTCGGCCCGGGGCTATAGCAGAAGACACTTGCCCAAGATGCCACGCAGTGGGACTGAACCCAGAACCATGTGGTTGGTAGGCAAGCTACTTACCACACAGCCACTCCTGCACCTATGATCAGAAAATTAGATAAAATAGTTACTTTGTTTCAAAGAAAATCCGTCCAGGTGTATTTTGTCTCCCCTTCCCTCTCAGTGACTCTACTTCTGCTTTTAGAAGTCATGCATTGACAATACCAGCATGTCAGACACTCCCTCTCTGTCTCAGTTTGTCCTTCCTTCCTCTCTCTCTCTCTCTCTCTCTTAGTGACATGTTTAAAAGACATGCTAAGGGGATAGGGCATTTGAAATATTTTTACCCCCTTCCTCTTTCTCTTAGTGGCTTGTCATGCTGTGGGAAGACCCGCATGACCTCCCTCTCTGTCTCTTAGTTTGTCCCTCCTTCCTCTCTCTCTCTTAGTGAATTGATAAAACAAATGCTAGGAGGAAAGGTCTTTCATAATATTTTGTACCCCCTTCCTCTCTCTCTCAGTGGCATGAGCTGACCGCATGATACCCACTTTCTGTATCTTTCTGTTTTGTTGAAATTGACTTACAATTTACTCCGGCGCTTCCATATATAAGAACAGCCTTTTACGAAATGAGTGAAATGTGTGTTATAAACGATATTTTGAGAAATAGTTTTTCGAAAGGAGAATTCAATGGAAAATAATTAATTATAATAGTGGGAGACCAATACCGAAAAGGGCTAATGCATTAGATAACATTGTTAAGAAAAAAGATTTCGGAAGGCAACAGCAATGAAATTACTCCTCATGGCTTAATTATTACCACAAAGGAAAATTATAATTTCATAATCAGCCTTTTTGAGCACATCATAGAAAATCCTGAAGCATGGGATGATACCACCATAAATTCAGCAATTGGATTCTTACACACTTTAAAAGCTCCTGATTTCTTATTTTTGTTAGAAGTATTCAGTGAGATTTTTTCTTTTTTCTTATTTAACATCCTCCAGAGTAAAAGTCATGACGTAGTGTATTGTAAAGATCAAATAGATAAAACTAGAACTGTACTCGAAAACAAACTTGATAATTTTTCAATCTCTTTTACTTGTTTCAGTCATTTGACTGCGGCCATGCTGGAGCACCGCCTTTAATCGAGCAACTCAACCCCGGGACTTATTCTTTTGTAAGCCCAGTACTTATTCTATCGGTCTCTTTTGCCGAACCGCTAAGTAACGGGGACATAAACACACCAGCATCAGTTGTCAAGCAATGCTAGGGGGACAAACACACACACACACGCATATATATACATACATATATACCACGGGCTTCTTTCAGTTTCCGTCTACCAAATCCACTCACAAGGCTTTGGTCGGCCCGAGATTATAGTAGAAGACACTTGCCCAAGGTGCCATGCAGTGGGACTGAACCCGGGGGGGAAAATATGGAGTCGATGCAGGAATCGGAATTCAGAGATCCAAGAATATATCTATTGAGCCCCAACGACATTATAAAATGCTTTATAACAAAATTATCAGTACAATAGTTGACCAAATAAAAGCACAATATTCATCCTTAGAAGAGTTTAAATTCATGGAACTTTCAAATTTCAACAAATTTGAGTATTGCAAACAATTTAAAAATCATGGGTACTATTTAAGAAGAGTGGTCCCGGTGCGCGCACCCGAGCATCCACGCCAGCTAGTCGTGACTAGTCGATCCTTACTTTGTGTTTTATTTACTTTGTTTAAAACATTATTTACTTTGTGTTTTTGTGTTTTATATATTTTGTTTAAAAAATTTATTTACTTTGCTAGATAGTCGTAGGATCGACTAGTCACGACTAGCGAGCGCGCGCAACGGGACCACTCTACTTAAATAGTACCAGGGCGACGTTTTTTTTTTTTTTTATTCTAGGTCATATGGGGGTGATTGCATATTCAGAATCTCCCATATGTAAATCGTAGGAATTCGAAAATTTTTTTACTGAAAAATTGCCGGGGGGGGGGGGGGAAGAAACTCATTGCATGCCCAGCCCCGGAAGTCACCGCACGCCACTGCTACGTATACACATAGATGTGAATGTGTAACATCCCTTCTTCTTGAAAAAAAATAAGGGGGTCTTTTGGCAGTGAAGAAAAAATATAAGTAGGCTCCCTTACTCTAATGGGTTGTCAGTGCAAAGGTGGCAATCCTGCAGCAGAAACCGTGAGATTATTCTGCCCACTCACGTGGTTTTCTGCTTTGTAATCTACCAGAATTTGTTATTTATCTTTTCTTTTTTTTTTTTTCTCTTTAACGGTATCGAACCAGTGGTAGAATGTTCAATCTCCATCTGGTGGATCTTGTCAAGAATCTCTTTTTGCATTGTTTTGGGTATAATTATTCAGGATCCAGCCATCAGGATTCCATTCTCCACTGATATATCATCAGGGCTGCACCTGATGTCTCTTCTCTGGCCACCCCTGAATCACCATCTGAGTAAGGAGCTGAAGTTCTTCATCTTTGATTTCTGCTAGCTTTTGTAGTCGTTACATTTACAATGTGGTGGACCTTTATGCTTTGTCCTTCCCTCTCCTGTTTATCATGTGAGGATAGTCTGGAAAGAGCATCCGCCAATATCAGGTCTTTTCCTGGCTTGTACCTGATATCATAGTCGTATGTTTGAAGCCTTAACAGTAATCTTTGCAGTCTGGCTGGTGCTTTCATCAGGTTTTTCTATGTATTTGTTCTAGCGGGCGATGGTCTGTTTCAATATTGAAATGTCTGCCATACAGGTATGTATGGAACTTTTCACATCCATATACTACTGCCAGGAGTTCCCTTTCAATATTTGCGTACCTTGTCTCTGTGGGCGAGAGAGCTTTCGAGGCATATGCTGGTTCTTCTGTTCTTGTGACATAAAAAGAACACTTGATTGTTTTTCCTTTGTGTGTCCCTGTGATTGTCGTTTTGCCCAGTTGTGGAATCCTGGTACCTCCGTACGCAGTGAGGATTACATCACTTGGTGTGAGGATTCCTTCTTTGATTTTATCCTCTCGTGTCATGTGTTCTGGGAACATCTTTTTGTAGAGGTTGACAGGCAAGATATCACTCTGGGCTCCAGTGTCAATCTTCAGCCTTAAGTCAATGTTTATTCGTTTCTTGCCAGACTTCTTTTGTATTCTTATTGTTGTGTATGCCTCATTTTTTCTCTGGTCGCCATTTCCCATCTCATGCACATTTATTGTGCCGACTGCCAAGAATTCCTCCTCTGAGGAAATTCATTGCATGCCCAGCCCCGGAAGTCACCGCACGCCACTGCTACGTATACACATAGATGTGAATGTGTAACATCCCTTCTTCTTGAAAAAAAATAAGGGGGTCTTTTGGCAGTGAAGAAAAAATATAAGTAGGCTCCCTTACTCTAATGGGTTGTCAGTGCAAAGGTGGCAATCCTGCAGCAGAAACCGTGAGATTATTCTGCCCACTCACGTGGTTTTCTGCTTTGTAATCTAACAGAATTTGTTATTTATCTTTTCTTTTTCTTTTTTTCTCTTTAACAGTATTGAACCCGGTGTATAGTTCCTGTTGTTGGGCATGTATATCTCTTTGTTTTCTATTTCCGCTCCTCTTTGAAAATTGGGGCTTGTATCTCTGGGATTTTTTTCGTCTACACATTTTCCCCCAGTGGTTGGGTTTTCCACCTGCTTTGCAGTGTGTACTGAATGCAGGACATTTCTTCCGGTTGTCGAACTCATGCTCTGTACCACAGTACTGGCATGTTCTTTGTTTGCGGGTATGTTTCGTCCTGTGCCTAGATACAATATCTACACTGCTGCCTAGTGAGCTTGTTTGTAAAGTAAGTGAGGCCATTTGTTTGGTAGTAGCTTCGAATGCTCTTGCACTATCTACTGCTTCTGTTAACTCGAGAGCGTCCTTACCTATATGGAATTTCTGGACTTCTTTATGAGCACACCCCCATAGTAGTTGATCAACAATCCTTTCATCCTTGTCTTTACCTTCTTGTATCAGTGCTGCGCCAACTCCTCTCATAGAAGCATCGACTTGGAGTGTTACTGGTTTGCGTCTGTCATAGTATTGCAGAGTTGTCTCCTTACTGATGAGCTTTTTGATTGCTTCGAAATCCTGTGTGTGTGAAACACACCAATCAAACTCTATGTCATCTTTGTTTAGTTCTCGGAGATGTGCAGTGTGATCGGCCAGCTTGGGTATGAAGGCTCCCATGTTGTGAATGAGTCCTAGGAAGCTCCTGAGTTCCTTCTTGTCTTTAGGTTCTTTGATGTCTCTGATGGCTTCCACTTTAGTGGGGTCTGGTTTCACTCCCACTGCAGAGTATATAATTCCAAAGAATTTGCACTCCTTTGCTTTGATCACACACTTGTCCACATTGAGTTTGATGCCTGCTTGTCGGGTTTTCTCCATAGCTTCATGTAAATTGAAGTCATGTGTGGTCTCATCCTTGCCATGCACTTGGATGTCATCTGCTATTCCAATTGCTCCCTTGCAGCCTTGGTAAGTCTCATCCATTTGGTGCTGGAAAACATCTTGGCTCACCTTCAATCGAAATGGGAGTCGGTTGAATCGATATCTGCCAAATGGTGTGTTGAAGGTAGTGAGCATGGATGACTCTTTGTCTATCTTTACATTCCAGTACCCATAACTGGCATCCAGTTTGCGGAATAATTTGGACCCAGCCAATGACGGTGTGATTTCTTCAAGGGTTGGAATTGGATGGTACTCTCTTTTTAATGCCTTGTTCAGATCCCTTGGGTCAAGGCATATCCGTAGGGTACCATTGGGTTTTTCTTTGATTACAATTGAATTCACCCTGTCTGTTGGTCGTGTCACTTTGGTGATTTTTTTTTTTTCCATTCTGTCCAACTCTGTCTTCAGCTTCTCTTTTAGTTCTAGAGGGACGCGGCGAGGTGGGTGAACAATTGGTTTGATATTGGGGTCGACTGTTATATGGTATCGACATTTCACAAAGCACCCGACTGTATCGTCAAAGCATTCAGGGTACATGCTTATCAGTTCCTCTTTGTTTGTGATTGGTGGTCGGTCTTTGATAGGCATATCTCTGTCAATCCTGCTCGGAGTTGCCTTCACTTCACCATTGATTGACACAATATTTAGCTTTTTGCAGGTATTGAGTCCAAGAATTGATTGTTTTTCCTTTGTGTGTCCCTGTGATTGTCGTTTTGCCCAGTTGTGGAATCCTGGTACCTCCGTACGCAGTGAGGATTACATCACTTGGTGTGAGGATTCCTTCTTTGACTTTATCCTCTTGTGTCATGTGTTCTGGGAACATCTTTTTGTGGAGGTTGACAGGCAAGATATCACTCTGGGCTCCAGTGTCGATCTTCAGCCTTAAGTCAATGTTTATTCGTTTCTTGCCAGACTTCTTTTGTATTCTTATTGTTGTGTATGCCTCATTTTTTCTCTGGTCGCCATTTCCCATCTCATGCACATTTATTGTGCCGACTGCCAAGAATTCCTTCTCTGAGGTGTTTTGTTCTTGTTGTTGGGCATGTATATCTCTTCTTCTATTTCCGCTCCTCTTTGAAAATTGGGGCTTGTATCTCTGGTATCTTTTTTGTCTACACATTTTCCCCCAGTGGTTGGGTTTTCCACCTGCTTTGCAGTGTGTACTGAACGCAGGACATTTCTTCCGGTTGTCGAACTCATGCTCTGTACCACAGTACTGGCATGTTCTTTGTTTGCGGGTATGTTTCGTCCTGTGCCTAGATACAATATCTACACTGCTGCCTAGTGAGCTTGTTTGTAAGCTAAGTGAGGCCATTTGTTTGGTAGTAACTTCGAATGTTCTTGCAGTGTCTACTGCTTCTATCAACTGGAGAGCGTCCTTACCTATGAGGGATTTCTGAACTTCTTTATGAGCACACCCCCATAGTAATTGATCAACAATTCTTTCTTCCTTGTCTTTGAATTTGCATTTCTCTGCAACATTCTTTAGTCTCGACAGGAAATTATCAATCATTTCTTGTGGGTCTTGTTTCAGGCCCTGGAATTTGTATCTGTGAATTCTATGGTTCGATCTGGGCTCTAGGTGCCTTTCAAATTTCTCTAAAAGTGTGTCTGGGTTATTGCAATCCGATTCTGACATGTCCCAGCTATTGAATAGGTCTAGGCCCTTCTCTCTCATCCATAAAAGGATGTAGCTTACCTTTTCATCGGTAGTTGTACCTTTCAGGAAACTTTTGAAAGCTAGTTGAGTTTTCTGGTTAAATTTCTTAAACACTTCCGCGATATCATCGGAATCCCAGTTCATGATTGGATGTAAATTCATCTGTACAGTGACGGGGGTCGCCATTTTGGATTCTCGTGTATGTGTGTCCGAAGACGAAGCAATATTCAGTTTGTTAAATTTTTGGTTCATTGTGTTCATGTTTTGTTGTAAAGGCACAGTTTCCAATTAGTTATTTACCACTGCCACCATATTATGCATCTTGATGGGATGATAGACAACTCAATGAAGGCATTGTTATTGTTTTACATGTTTATTTTGCTTAACTTGTTTTTACGAACTGTCAACATACAGCGGAGTGATACGCATTGTGCATATCCCTTTAGACGTAGCTCATACTGCTTGCTAACAAAATAGTGCCAATAGTAGGGATGTATTCTACACACATATACCTACGTATACACATAGATGTGGATGTGTAACTGATATTATCTTGTAGGTCTCCTGCCATTTGGCTCAGGTTGAAAAGTCTTTCTTGTGACATTCTAATCTTCATTGCACCAGAGCTGTGATCCCTCAATATGGTAAAGGAGCATCTCCACTTGGACAGACCCCTTGATGTCCAAAATCTTGCACCCTGCCAAATACCGTTACTCCAGAGTTCCTTCGGAGTCATCCCATTTCAACTGCTTGTATTCACAGTTGTGCACTTTTAGTCATTAACCAACATTCCTGACATCTGTGTGAATAGACATGAAAAACCTAATTCAAGGTGTGTGTATGTGTCCATATCATCCTTTCACACTTTTCCGTGCTTGTGTGAAGTACATTTTCTACGGGTGGATGCCCTTCTCATCACCAACCCCCAGTTTCCAAGTAAGGAAATATTTTCCCATAACCAGACGTGTTTCTCACACAAGATTGGAGACAAACCACCTTGATTGTATGATGATGGTTCTCATTTAAAAACAGCACATTTATATGGAGACAAATGTATACACAAACACATAGATATATTTATACACACATTTTCATGTATATATAAATATATATTCATATATTATGTCGATAAGGCTAAAATCGAATCTGTGTCCTCTTGAAGCACATCTGTTCATTTCAGTATTCCAAATTTGTGTGTAGATCCTTATTTTTACATGAGGTATGCATAAGAGTTGAAAATATTGGAAAATATCTTCAGCAGAGTAATTGTTATCAAAACAGAAGATTGGAACTTTTTTTTTTTTGGTATTAGTTTCAAAGTAAGCACCTCCACTGCAATTTTTCTTTTAATTTCTTTTTCAGATTTCTTTTATAAACACAATTATGATTACTTTAAAGAAATGTCAATAAAGTAATATAACAGATATTTATAAGATTCACAATTACATGAAAAGTTAAGTTTTAAATAAAGTTATATCCAGTTAAAGTTATATTGAGTTAAAGGATTTTCTCTCAAATTTTTTGTCTTTAAAATATCCTCACTTGGCAGGTTTCCTATATCCTTCATGACTAATGTCTAAATGATACTGGCCATGCATGTTACAACTTATTTTATCCACATGCAGACCTTGATTGATCCTGACCCCAAGGGCCTAAACTGCACCCTCTGTCATTCAAATGAACCATCTCTCCTACATAGACATACCTCTCCAGATGTGGGTTGAAACTCACAGACATTTCTCTGAATCAGTACATCTTACTGTTACTCCACCAGAATGATGCCAGTCACTTTCGTATCTGATGTACCATAATGCCATAACAGTGACAACGTTCCTCAGTGCAAGCACTGCTCTCTTGTATCCTAGGTCAAGTCAGCTGTCTTTCAGCAGCTCCAAACTCTATAGCAAAGCCCCAATGCCAAAACAGTTAAAAAAGGGGTGCCTTCCTTGCTAGAGTGAGTGTGTGATTTCAAAAAATTGTGATGAATAGTCATTCAGTTGGACTACCAAACAGACACAGCTGTACTTTGTAAGAATCCATTGGGATTGTAATTGGTTATGGTTAGAACTTGCAGCAGATGTGATGGTCAACTGTGTTGTAACTTCAGACTGATTTTAATTGATCAGAGCCCTTCTACATTTTAATAGTTATAATTTTTAATTATTGAAAACGAATTATGATAATAATGATGAAAATAATAATTCTTTTGCTTGCCACTAGAGCGACGAACATTTGGGGAGGGATTTGAGTGTGGTGATCTGAATTGAAAGTGAGAAGCAAGAAATCGCTTTCATTCTGTCCTCTACCAATTTAAACGCTGGGGATTCTGTGAAGTTGCTACACCAGGACTGATGCTGAAAGTAGAGACAGAGTTAGTTCCATTGTCAGTTTATTGTTAAACCTTCCCAATTCTATTCATATCCTGCTTTTGTTTCAATAACATCTATATTGATTAGTTCCACTTGACATTTGATATTTAGCAAGCTCTAATTAAATATAAATGATTGGGAATTGACTGTGTCAAGTAATATTTAAATCTCAGAATACTGTGACACATTCTACACTGGAATATTTCAGTGTTATTTATTTACTGTCATAAAACGACTTCTTGAACACAGTGACATCTTCCCTACTGGGTCTGAGTAAATATTGTTCTTTTCTTTTATTCTTTTATATATTTCAGTCAATTAAATAACTGTGGCCATGCTGGAGCATTGCCTTTAGTCGAGCAAATCGAGTCCCAGTACTTATTTTTTGTAAGCCCAGTACTTATTCTATCGGTCTCTTTTGCCGAACCCTTAAGTTACGGGGATGTAAACATGTCAGCATCGGTTACAAGCGATGTTGGGGGGATACAGACAGACACACATACATATACATACACACATGTACATATATATATATAGGGAGAGTTTATGAAAAAAACAAAAGACGGAGACAAGTGGTGTACAAAACAAACAGATGTATTAGTATAACGCTCAGGAATAGAAAAAGTCTTTTACATTTTGAACCTATGCTCTACTACATATATATATGTATATATATATATATATATATATATATATATATATATATATATATATACGACGGACTTCTTTCAGTTTCCATCTACCAAATCCACTCACAAGGCTTGCCCAAGGTGCCACGCAGTGGGACTGAACCCGGAACTATGTGGTTGGTAAGCAAGCTACTTACCACACAGCCACTTACATATGTGTGTATGTCTCTGTATTCTGCCAATGCACACATGTTAATATATATTTTGAATTAGTTGTCCATCAATGAGAAGAAATGCAGCAATATATTTTTACTTGTGTGCCATAAGCAGAAATGTATTGCTTGATGATTATATATATATTTATACACACACACACACACATATATCTATATATATAAAGCTGAAGTTGTTTGTGTGTGGCAGGTTTGGTTGCCTTCAACTAACACTATCTCCTCTGAGACCCTGCAGTGCAAGTTGACCAAAATTGAGAGTAAGATAGAAGAAGGCTTGCTCTTCCTTCCATAGAAGAAAAAATTCAAATCGGACCATGTTAACACCAAAAATTATTTACATCAAAAAGGTGCTTTTTTCCTATGAAAATCCATATTTTTTACGATTTTTTGACTGCTATGTCACCATTTTTCAGTGTTTTCAACCAGAAAAATGTTCAGTTAAAGAGAATAACAAGCTACATAATGCAAAATTTTTACTTTTCAAAAATTCCAATTCTAAAGGGTCAAAACAAACCAGATCAACGCTGGGCGATACTGCTAGTATATATACACATATACATATATATATATATATATATATATATATATATATATATATATATATATATATATATACACACACACACACATATATATATTAGTGATCTTACCTAGAGATGATGACCAAACAATTACCATCGGCACTGATAGGATGACCAACCACCCTGCACCATATGTTACCACCAGCCACACCCATGCTGGTGTTGGCAGCTACATTGCTGACCATGGAACCAGAAATGGTAACCATGGTGATAACACCAACGGATCATTGCGTTATATCAACAATGGCAGCAATGGTGTTATCAACAGCATCCCCAGGCCCGAAGCCTATCAGAGATATACCAGGAGTGTGGATATAGTCATATCCCAAGTGTGTTAATATATCAGATTGACCAGTACTTCTTTCAAACATTGCTTCCACAACCACCAGTCATCCTTTAGAGTCCCAGAAAGATGTTTTGTCACATTCCTGACCAGCGGTGTGTGGCACCTCAAAGATCATGTGATATCGGGAGGGAGGGGATAATAGATCATCCAGGCCCATATATTAATGGGAGTGGTTGTTGCAAAATCTGCATCGCTGAGAGAACCAAAATTCTTAACCCTTTTGTTACTAACCCGGCCAAAACCAGCTCTGGCTCTGTGGTAAAATGTCTTGTTTTCATAAGTTTTGAATTAAAATCTTCCACCAAACCTTAGTCACAATTTACATTCCTAACACCAACTTAATTATAACTAAGTTATTTTACTAAATTCTTTGTTATATTTAAAATAATTGAAAGAAACAGAGAACATCTCAAAATAAATACAGTAACGAAAGGGTTAAGGACTATGCTAAACCTGGTGTGTTGAATAATCACAAAGAAGCTTTCTCTAAATGTGTCCATTTCAAATGCTACCTACTGGAAAATTGGATCTCCCCTTTAGCTGCTTAAGCTATTTTGGGTCTGTAAGGGTTTTACATCCTTTGGTCAAGAGGAGATAACTTGTCCTCATTAATATTTTTATCTTTTAAATCCCAATATCTGAGCATTTCATCATTTCCATGTGGGAGAAAGTTTAATTTTTTTGTCTTTGTATAGAGTCTGATGAGCTGTCCACAAGGCATTGGCTTTTGTGGATATGAATCCTTTGCTAACTTTATGACCTGAATTGAACTTTTTGCTTTAATAATTACTGCTCTATTCTTTAGAATGTGCTCATATTTTCTGATATGTTATATTGATTATGTATATATATGTGTGTGTGTGTATGCATATATATATATATCATCATCATCATCATCGTTTAATGTCCGCTTTCCATGCTAGCATGAGTTGGACAATTTCACTGAGGACTGGCAAACCAGATGGCTGCACCAGGCTCCAATCTTGATCTAGCAGAGTTTCTACAGCTGGATGCCCTTCCTAATGCCAACTACAATGAGTATATATACATATTATATATATAGTTTCAAAACTTAAACAGAAGCATGGTATAGGAACAAACGGAAAATATATACACAAGATAGATGTGCTGATTCCTTGTCATATATTGTCAAAAGAAATCCTTACAATTGCACATCTTTAGCAATAATATTCTTCATTTTTGGTGGAAATAGTGAGCATACGTTGAGGACAGTGACAAAAACATGTGACACAGGATGTGGTATGAATATAAATGTACAAACGAAGTAAAATATACAATATAGGTGCAGGAGTGGCTGTGTGGTAAGTAACTTGCTTACCAACCGCATGGTTCTGGGTTCAGTCCCACTACTTAGCACCTTGGGCAAGTGTCTTCTACTATAGCCTCAGGCTGACCAAAGCCTTGTGAGTGGATTTTGTAGATGGAAACTGAAAGAAGCCCGTCGTGTGTGTGTGTGTTTGTGTCTGTGTTTGTCCCCCCACCATTTTTTGACAACTGATGTTGGTATGTTTATGTCCCCGTAAACTAGCGGTTTGGTAAAAGAGACGGATTGGTTAAGTACTAGGCTTACAAAGAATAAGTCCTGTGATCGATTTGTTCAACTAAAGGTGATGCCCCAGCATGGCCGCAGTCAAATGACTGAAACAAGTAAAAGAATATACAAGCAAAATAAGTCCATATGACTCTGAAACAAGGTTAGGACGATGTAAAACAAGGAAAATGTGCTAAAGGAATGGGGACAGGGAAGTATTGGGAAGAAAGAATGAAAGGTGAAGAAAGAAACTGTATGTTGAAAGTAGAGCCTGAGCGAATGATATGAGCCTTGTTCTTCAGGGTGGAGACATAAGAATCTAACAATTAGACGAACAAATTGCAAGGACAAACATTTTTGTTGGTTTACATCTTGAAGAACCCTATGTTACCCCCGATGAGCTTTCTGCTGGATGTTCAAAAATAGGAAGTAAGAAAAATTCTTACATCTCTGTACCAAATGGAAAACGAAAACAAATCTTTCTTTATTGAGACGTCATAAATTGCCCCAAATAATGCCGAAATTGTCCTGATCGAAAGGACCATCTTTTGGGGAAGACCTAGTCTGACATGGAATGAGAAAAACTTAAATAAAGGCATTCTATTGGGAAAACTGCTCAACAATGGCAGGCTACCCAACAAGTATATATACATATACACATATTATATATACATGTATATAATAATAATATTAGGGAGTAAATCCAAACTTACAGGGAAAAATTAGATTTAGGATTAAATCAAATTTCACAGTATAAATATAAATTAAATTAGAGATAAAACCACTATTAGGCAACTCAGTGAAAAACATAAACCAAAACATAGAAATAAAATTAATATAATATACAAAAAATATAAAATTCAAAATTTAAATTATTTAAATTTAAAGTTAAAAATTTTAAATTATTAATTTATATTTATAAATTTATATATATATATATATATTTTTAAATTTTTTTTTATTTATTTATCTTTATAAATATATATAACTATTAAAAAGTTTATGTTTTCGTTTCTCATTGTGTTCAATGTTTTTTTTTTATGTTCTGTACCCATATATGCATGTATATATACATATATTGTATATATATACATATATTGTATATATATATATATATATATTTAGATATAATGATATAAATATATACATATATGTATATACCTACATATATATGTATATATACATGCATATATGGGTACAGGACATAAAAAAAAACATTGAACACAATGAGAAACGAAAACATAAAAACAAATACATAGAAAATGAACTTTTTTGAACAACGAAAAAACAAACAGAGAATTGAGACATGCAACATAAAGAATATTCCCCTTCTTCAGTTGTCCCTGTTTCATCTACTCTGCGTTTCGAAGATATATGTATATATATATATATTTATTCATATATATATTATATTCATGTATATATATAATATATTCATATATATATATTATACATGCACATATATGTATTATATATGCATATCATATATTCATGTGCATATATATATTATATATACATGTATATATACATATATATATATATTCATGTACATATATATTATATATACATATATGTGTGGGTGGGTGTATATATATATATATATATACACACACACAAATAGAAATATAATAATAATAGTAGGGAATATAATTCCAAAACTTACAGAGAAAAATTCAATTTAACAATTTTAAATCAAATTTCACAATATATAATATATATAAATAATTTAGAGAAAAACCTCCATTAAATAATTCAATAATGAAAGATGTTATACACACCATATAGAAAACATATAGTATAAAAAAAAACTTATTTTGAAAATCAATAAAGTACAATAAATAGTAAATAGTAGTAAAAAGACTACACATGTTTCATGTCTATATTTTCAAATAGCTAATAATAATAAAATCAATTTGATTCATAATTAAATCGAACTAAAATTAATTCTATTGAAAAATATAGTCACTCATCAGGTCTAAGATAATAAATAATAAAAAATAATGATAAAATAAATGTACTTATGTTATACTAATTATCAAATAATTATATTAAAAAAATGTGGGGTTTTTTTTTCAACACCAGGACTTATTTTTTGTAAGCCTAGTACTTATTCTATTGGTCTCTTTTGCCGAAGTGCTAAGTTACAGGGATGTAAACACACCAGCATCAGTTGTCAAGCGATGTTGGGGGGACAAACACAGACACACACACACACGTATATATAATATATATACGTGTATATATGAACCCGGAGCTATGTGGTTGGGAAGCAAGCTTCTTACCACACAGCCACACTTGCGCCTCACAACCATATATATGTGTGTGTGTGTGTATGAATGTATACACACACACATATATTTCACGTGTTTGTGTGTATAGAAAGCTACTTAACCATACAGCCATGCCTGCACCAATGTATGCAATAACTCTCCCATCTGCTGCTGAAAAGCCACAATGACAGCTTGTTTGTAAAAAGAAACACACTGACCTTTTTTGTCATCTCCCTCCACCTTTGCATACTTCTGTGACTTTTAAATATAATTGATCTATGGTAGCACATAATAATATAACCTTTGTTAGAGAAATGTCTCTGTGCAATTGGAAAAGATTTATACGGTCATTGGCTTTATTCTCCAAGTCAGTAGATTTACAAGATAAATGCATATTACTGGGTATGGCTGTATATGATGTCTTGCAAACAACTTGCAAAATGGTATGGGAGACTTTCTTTTAACTAGGATTAACAGGCTAAGGGGTGCCAAGTAAAGGAGAAAAGTGGCTGCAAATATATCGCCTACACTCACCCATAATTCTCATACTTGCAACATTTGCAAATCGTTGGTGGGCCTCAAATGTCACATTCAACAAAGAAAGTTTAGGTTGTCGGATGCTCATGCTTTGAAAACGATGGGAAAGTCCATCATTGATATATATATATATATATTATATATATATATATATATATAAATATATAAAACTGAGAATGTGTGTCTATCTGTCTGTGTGTTTCCCTAAAACTTGAGAACTACACAACCAATTTCATTCAAATTTTACACATGCCTTACTTAAGGTCCGGGGAGTGTCATCGGCAAAAAAAATGTTAACTTTTTCCCTAGGGCGAGCCCACAGCAATATCATATTTTCTCCACTTTTTCAGTATTACATGTTAAAAGTGAAACAAAAACATCTCTCTATTGTAATGCAGACACTTTCACTTTAATACTGAAACTATTAAAGTGAAAGTATTATATAACCGAGATGAACCATTAAAAGTGGTCAACCTTTTTGCTAGAAGAAGATCCGCTATGGCCTTATATGCTACACCACTGGTTTTCAATTCATATTAATCAAATTAATATTCAATGTTTCACCCTTATTATGCGTGTGTGTGTGTATTAGCAATTCGTATAAAATTGCATCAATACCTTGAACTTGAATAAGTGGTTTCACATAAATGGAGAAACGTTAAAAAGGTTTGTTATTATTATTACTGTTTGACTATTGTAATCACGTTTGTTGGTTCCTCGCCAGGAAAACGTTGTTGTGTTGCATTTTTTAAATAATTGTAAACTGTAACCCTCCCCCTTTCAGAGAAGGGGCTTTGGTTATTGTTTAAAAATTGAATTGTGACCCTGTTTGGGGAAATTGACAATATTTTCACCGTCTTTACGGAAGCATTTTTGTTAAAATGCCTTCGATAGAAGTAAGTCCAAAAATGAATTTCGCTGCAGCCGTACACTTCTATACAAGAGGGAGGACAAGATCCAATTGATCGAAATTGCAAGAGACGGGCCTACAATTCCAGTCTGTTATGTATTTTGGGTATTGTTATCACTAGCGATATCAAGATATAACTTTGTATTTTGTATTTTATGTGTAGATGTATATATATAGATGTACATGTAATATGTACACAAATATATACCCATATATACATGCATATATCTACACATATGCACACACACACACATAGGGGCAGGTGTGGCTGTGTGGTAACAAACTCCGTTCCAAACACATGGTCCTGGGTTCAGTCCCACTGTGTGGTGACTTGGAAGGACAGCATATGTTCAAAAAGATTTTCAAGGAGGTTCCTACAAGAAACTCAGACAGGTGCTGATGGGTATCCATCATACAGACGCAGAAAACCAGAAGACGGAGGTTTCACAGCAACTATCAGACAGTACGATATTAATAATAGATCGATTGTTCCATACTGCCCACTCCTGTCAAAAACTTTCAATGCCCACATCAACGTTGAGTTTTGCAACTCCGTTAAATCCATCAAGTACGTTTGCAAATATGTAAACAAGGATTCTGACGCTGCAATGTTTGGACTACAACAAGAATACTGCCAGGATGAGGTGACGCATTATCAGGTGGGACGGTACATAGGTAGCAACGAGGCTTTCTGGCGCATCTTTGGCTTTCCAATTCACCAACGACGCCCCCGCCATTCAACAGCTTGCATGCACCTGGAAAATGGTCAAAGAGTGTACTTCACCGATGCTAATGCTTCTCTGTTGGCAAAGGAACCAAGGGATAGCACACTCACTGCATTCTTCAAGCTCTGTCAAGTGGATCCATTCGCTCAAACCTTGCTGTATCCACAGATTCCATCGTGCTACACTTAGAATGGAAAAAAATGGGCCCCACGGAAAGCAGGTCAAAATGTTCATGGATACCCTGGCATTAAGTTTCACACTTGCCTTGGGCGAGTATACATTGTGCATCCCAATCAACAAGAGTGCTTCTACCTTCGTCTACTACTGCATGAGATCAGAGGGCCGTCTTTCCAGGCCCTAAAAACCGTTCATGGACATGTCTGCACAACATACAGAGAAGCCTGCTATCGACAAGGTCTGTTACAAGATGGTACACAATGGGATGCAACTTTAGGAGAGGCTGCTTTATCACAATCACCTAAAAGTCTCAGGGCACTATTTGCAGTATTACTACAGGCATGCGAACTGCGTGATCCGGCCACTCTAGGGCTCAAATATAGAGACAACCTGGCTGAAGACTTTCAGCGCCAAGCTCAACTGCTCTATCCTGACATGGAGGGTACCAGCAATGAAATCTGTAACAAAACACTCATTGACATTGAAGACAGAATTGCTAAACTGGGTGGAAATGAATTGTCGACGTATGGCCTGCCACAAGCATTCAGGTCAGGGTCAAATAGCCTTCCCACTGCTGTTATTCGTGAAACAACCTATGACACTCAAGCGCTTTCAAAATACATTGTTGGAAATGAGCCTAAATTACTTCCGGACCAGCTGCAGGCTGACAGAACTATTCTTAACAGTGTACACCAATGCGAGGGACGAATCTTCTTCCTCGATGTTCCTGGAGGGACAGGAAAAACATTTATTACAAAGCTTCTCCTTGCAGAAATTAGGCAGCATCAGGACATTGCAGTAGCTGTGGCCTCCTCTGGCATTGCAGCTACTTTGTTACCCAGTAGCAGGACAGCACACTCAATTTTTAAACTCCCTCTCAATTTAGCAGCATCCAAAATGCCTTCATGCAACATGAACAAAAACTCAAATCAGGGACAAGTACTTAAAATGTGTCATCTAATTGTCTGGGACAAGTGCACTATGGCTAACAAGGGAGCTTTGGAAGCATTAGATAGAACCATGAAAGACATCCGAGACTGTCAGGCTCCAAAGTCCTCTACCCTGTGGCATCATCTTACAATCCTCAGTCTCACCACTAACATGAGAGCTCAGCTACACGGCGACAAAATGTCCACAAAGTTTGCACAGGACATTTTGACACTTGGTGAAGGCAAGATGCCTCTCGATGCTGCAGGACAAATGGAAGTGTGGTCATTTTCCTCTGTTGTTAATTCTGTAGATGACCTCAAAAACAAAATCTTTCCCAACTTCACACAAAACTACCAAAATCACAATTGGCTGTGTGAAAGAGCAACATTAGCTCCAAAAAACATCGCTGTTAACAAAATTAGTCTACAGCTAATGCATTCTCTTCCCGACACTAAACACACTTACAAGTCTGTTGATACAATTCCAGATATAAATGAAGTTGCGAACTATCCTCCTGAATTTTTCAATTCACTGGAGCCTCCTGGACTACCTCCACACATATTAGCACTTAAAGTTAGAACACCTGTAATGCTATTCCACAATCTGGAACCACCAAGACTTTGCAATGGAACACGACTGGTGATAAAGAAAATGATGTCACACGTTAACGAGGCGATCATTCTTTCTGGATGTGGAAAAGGTGATGACGTCTTTATTCCAAGAATTCCTCACTCCATCAGGAGCAGAAATTCCATTTACATTCAGAAGACTGCAATTCCCCCTTCGTGTCAGCTCTGTCATGCCCATTAACAAATCTCAGGGTCAAACCCTCTCTGTAGCTGGTCTTCTCTTGGAAGAACCCTGCTTCTCGCATGGGCAACTGTATGTTGGCTGCTCAAGAGTAAGAACCAAAAGAATTCTTTTTGTATATGCTCCACAAGGAAAAACAAGGAACATTGTTTACAACGAGATGTTATAATCTCAACAGCCAGGAGGTATATACATGATCCCCCCTTTTTTTTAACAAACTTCATGTACTTATATTAATATATATATGTGTGTGTGTGTGTATCCATGTATATATAACAGAAAAGTCTAATTCTTCAATTGAATGTAACCAGGCAACGCTGGGTATCTCTGCTAGTATATATATAAAACATTAGGAAGAATGGAAAAGTCTTACATTTCGAGCATACGCTCTTCCATAGAAAGAATTAAGAGCAAATAAGAAATGGAGAAAGATTGAAAAAAGAAAAAGACAAAAATGTGCCTATATATATATATATATTCATATTGTATGTCTTTGTGCAGCTGAGGATTGCTCTGCATTTAAATTGATGTAATGGTTGCATTGTTCAATTAAACTGAGTTGCGTGAAACGATCGTACTGCATTACCTCTGGATATCTTTGTTGCTTATTTTAATTCTAATCACCTTATTTTGAAATTGTATGGATAATACCGTACTAAATTCTGGTACCTCAACTTAAGTACAATATTCATCTTAGTCTAAATTTCTGCTGAACTCATGTATGTGTGTGAGTGAGTGATATTTTTCCGGATGAAAATACTTTTTCTGTTTAGGGCATTATTCCCTAGGTTTCTAAATCATACATTATTTAAGGGGTTCCTTTCATTTCCGTATGAATATATATACAAATAATAATCATTAGAAGAATCAATTTATTAGACGGTGTCCAATAAATGGAACGGGTTTTGACGCTAATACAGATTATTTATTTAATTTAACCAGTCAGCTGTTTCTGTCGCAGAAGACCATGTTTAGGCATACAACTGAAGAATATGTATTTCAACACATTATTATATTACGTCATTTGGAATTCAATCTGAAGGCGCGCGGCTTCATGGTTAGGGGCATTCGGCTCATAATCGTAAGTTCAATTCCTGGCGACATGTTGTGTCCTTGAGCAAGATACTTTACTTCATGCAGGCTCCAGTTCACTCATCTGGCAAAAACGAGTACTACCTGTATTTCAAAGGGCCAGCTTTGTCACACTGAATCTTCCCGAGAACTACATTCAGGGTACACGTTTTTGTGGAGTGGTCAGCCACTTGCACGTCAATTTTGCAAGCAAGCTGTTGATTGTATCGGCTGGGACCCTCATCGTCGCAACTGACGGAGTGCTCCTTTCTTTTTTATTAGTGAATAATAATGAAATATTTTTATATTTAAAGTTAGTACATTTAGTTAACTTTGTGATAATTATAATCATTTCGTTTTCTAATTTATTTTTCACTCGCCAAATCAAATTCTAAAGTGAAGCTTACAAGCGTAATTTAATTAGTCTAATTGGTCTTTTGCGACAGAAACATCTCTCTTTTGCTCATTTCAGTCATTTGACTGCGGCCATGCTGGAGCACCGCCTATAGTCGAGGAAATCGACTTATTCTTTGTAAGCTAAGTACTTACACATACACATATATAGTAGGCATCCGTCGGACATGAATCTGTAACACACAAACAGCAACAGCATTTGAAGAGAATCTCTGCCAGCACCACCGGAGTCGTTTGTATGCAGTCAAGTCGCTAAAGTTTGGGTTGTTAGCAGCATAATTTCCTAGTAAGTGGCAGAATGAATTTTGTGTGTACTTTTACTTGTTTCAGTCATGTGACTGGCCACCCTGGAGCACCGTCTTTAGTCGAGCAAATCGACCCCAGGACTTATTCTTTGTAAGCCTAGTACCTATTCTATCGGTCTCTTTTGCCAAACCGCTAAGTTACGGGGATGTAAACACACATATATACTATGGGCTTCTTTCAGTTTCCGCCTACCAAATCCACTCACAAGGCTTAGGTCGGCCCAACGCTACAGTAGAAGACACTTGCCCAAGGTGTCAGAAAATGAGACTCAACCTGGAACCACATGGTTGGTAAGCAAGCTACTTACCCCACAGCCACTCCTGCATCTATATACTAATAAAAGATATTTTAACTATTCTCAGTGCTTTTGCAACTCCTACTTTTCCTGTATGTATATATATTCTTTTGCATATTTTAGTCATTCAACTGCGGCCTTGCTGGAGCACTGTTTTAAAATATTATTCTAGTTGAAGAAATCGACCCCAGGACTTTGTATGCCTAGTACTTATTCCATCTAGTACTTATATCTTTTGCTGAACAGGTTGTGAAACGATTGTGGGACAAACATTCTCACATAAACACATACAATGGGCTTCTTTCAGTTTCCATCTACCAAACCCACTAACAAGACTCTGGTTGGCTCAAGTTTGTAGAAGACACTTGGTGAAGGTGCCATGTAGAGGGACTGAATCCGGAACCATGTAGTTGGATACATTCTTACCACACCTGCACTTATATAGAAACATGGCCACAACAGACAAAATTAATAAAGGTGTTGCCATGGAGATGTGGTAAAAAATTTTACTCTTTCGTTTCCCAACCTAGCCCCTTGTGCACGTTGCATCCATCCAACCAGTTAAAATAAAATGAAGCATAAAATAGTGCAACTTTTACACAAGCAAAAGTAGGAATATACGTGATCGACTTCTGAAAATTTGTCGTGGCTTGATAAAATCTGTCGACAGATCAAATAACAGTGAATCAACTTCATAAACGGTGCAGTAACAACTATGGGGGTGTGTGCCAAAAAGCTCCTGGATTTAATGGTGTCGCAAAAGGCCTCGCCAGGACCAACCTTCTGGGCTTAGGAAAAATTTAAGGACCGATGCAATAATTCTCAGTCAGGGTCCCAGCAATGGACTAATTACTGGGAACGAAGGGCCCCCCACTCATTAAAACTTCCTTATAAAGGTAAACTCATACAAAATACCTGAAGGACAATTGGTTTCTGGTTGTCCCAACTTCTGCTGTGTCCACAATTATACATTTATTTCTTTTAGCCGATGACAACACATTAAACACTCAAAACAAATCATGCAAGATCTTGGAACCTGGGAACATTTGCATGGACTCAAGTTTAGAAAGTTGACATCAGCTGTGTGTAAATGCATGTGTGGCCGTTTCCCAACCACATGGTACCAGGGTTCAGCCCCAAGGCATTGCACCTTGGGCAAGTGTTTTCTATAGCCTCGGGCCAACCAAAGCCCTGAGTTCACAATAACAGCACTTCCATTACTGTCTTAAAAAAAAAAAAAAAATACCATAAGACGGCAGCCTTTCCAACAGCACACCAGACCGTCACTTTTGTGTCCGAAAAATGGACACAACAAACTACTACAACAAAAACAAACAAGAATGCAAATAACAACAAAACTCCAGACATTTCCAAGGAACAAGTCTTTAATGACCCTTTAATCACATTTACTGTTGTTGCCTAGCTGCAATTCTCTTGTCTCTCTCTTCTGACACAGTCAGTCTCACACCCTTGCCCTTTGGTAGTGACACCCAAGGTTTGTTTCCTTTGCCAATGATGAATACATTCTTAATTCTGAAAAGAAGGAAAAAAAAAAAATTAATAATTCATAACCTAACAACAATTTTAGACGAAATTCTGATTTAAGAACCCACACAAGTCCTCATAGCTTTTTTATGCTTTTGAAAATTATGCAAATTTGTGTCCTACAAATGTGACTTCATGAGATCATGTGCAAAAAAATTGTGTGATCTAAGGGGGATTTCACTTATTTAGCGCACACCCCACGACCACCTGATACCTTCCTCATTTCTTCGACACATACACGTATTTGTTTCTCAATATTTTTCTCACCATAAACATATTTTATGAACTGATGATGCACCCATTGCTAGGGTTTAAGTATAGAATCTGGACGGTCCGTAAGTTCAACTGATTTTGAAAAATTCCAGAAAAAGGAACTTTTAGGATTTACTGGAGAAGGGAGAAAGGGGTTTTAAAATGTTTATTTCTTGCATAATCGCCTGAATTCCCGTATGCAAAACAGGAAAGTCATACGGTGCTACATGGGGAGCTTAAACCAGAATTCCGTCAATGTTTTATAGGGAGATATGTTGCAGATAACGCAGTGATGATCACAGTATCTTAAAGCTTCCAGAGCTACCTTCCCCTGAACAAACTTGAAAAAGCTAATTTCTACATACTCTCTTAAATTAACAGTGATCATGACAAGATACAAACAAGACCCAAATATTTTTATAATTTTGTACCCCAAAATCTATGAAATGAGATCAACAGAAATTCCATATTGTATTACTCATTTCTACCTAGATGTCTAAATGCACACAAATCTGTTTCACTAGTCTTAAGATTTTGTCTGATTTCATTCGTTTTACAGTTGTTGAAAACCCAACACTTCATCATAATCATAATCTAATTTGTTTGCCATGCTGCCAAGGACTGGACTGAACTGGTTTTGTTTTAAGACCAGGAAGCAATTTCTTTCAATAGTTAAGGCCGTTCAAAGCATAACATTCAAACATTGCTACAACCAAAATATTACAGACAGCTAATTTTTCAACTTCTTTGCATCAACAGTTAAATTTTATCGACATAAAAAGGGTTTAGAAAATCACTTGTAGTACCATATAAAGTGGTTACACGATATTTGATGTCATACAAGATGCACCCACCAAAAAAGGAAATTTGCAATGTATCCACGCATATAACATAAACCCCAACTTCACACATAGGACAAAATAGGGGTTCGTTTTTTCTTCAAGACATTTTTCAGTTAAAAGCATGTCACACGCCATCAAATATGGTAAAAGTACCTAAGAACACCGTTGCATTCGAAAAGCACAATCAAAATATTCCACCAGGGACACAACCAGAACAAGAGGGAGAATCAAAACAGCACAACACTCCCGTCTCTAAGTGTAAGGAGGTGGCTGATATGCCTTTAACAAAACTTGTATCACCGTCTTTCTAACAAAAAGCACCAGGTGTGTAATAGCATTCATGCATGTAATACAACAGTGAACAAACAATGTAGCACTTTGCAGGAAGAATGGACATAAGCTGGAAGAGGCCATAACCTAGTTTGCATGTCACGAGGTGAAAAAAAATGGCCTTCTGCAACAGTAGCTGAATCAGCTGTGAGTAACAACTGACACCTTGAAAACTTGTTTTTATTTAAACATAATGATTGGAAATATGTAACTCGGTGTGCTGGAATTAAAAACCGTTCAGTAATAATGCTTTGAAGTCTACATTTATGGAGTTCTGGCTGTGTAGTAAGACATGTGCACACACACCTTCGTACAGAGGACAAGAAAGCAAGACAATGAAAGACTGACAAATACAAGAAAGGAATGACATACCTTGTGGCAAATACATGCCCCAATGTATCTCTAACATGTACAATGTCAAAGGACCCTGGATGTCTATCCCTGTGAGTTATTACACCAACACGCCCAATGTTGTGGCCGCCAGTGATCATACATAGGTTACCTGAAATGACAAGAGTTTTTTTTACATTATATTTAGACTAGAAACACAAAAACCAATATTACTGTTTCACATTCTTACAGGATCCCTCATTTTATTCAAATCCAGATATGGTAATTTAAAAAATCGAACCGTTAGGTGGAATTAAGCACCTGAATATGTTCTGTCTCCAGAGAGAATATCAACAATACAAAAAGTCTTCTAAAATGAAGCTATCATCTCATCAACTTAACTAGCATATAGAATCCTATAGCACCAACAGAATTTTGCTTCCAATGCTGTAATACCATGAAATCCTGTATTCCACCTTTCTTCATTGTTTTCCTCCTCCATTACCCACTATATAACGATTTAATATTTAGTTTATGAGACACAGAAAAGCTGTGTGGTTAAGAAGTTTGCTCTGAATCAGGTAGTTTCAAGTTCAGTTCCATTGCATGGAACACTGGACAACTGTTGTCTTCTACAACTTTGCGAATGGATTTTGTACACAGAAGCTAAAAACACATTGCATGTAGGTTTCCTTGCCTTCGTATCACTTGACTGTACTAAAGGAACTTCACTGACCAAAAGACGACAGATATATGACAGTCCTCTAACACATTCACTTGATGGAAGAATTTCATTGATGTACACCAGTTTGAATAAAATAAACTTAGTGCTGAAAGAGCTATAGGGTTAATGAAATGGACTCTTCCAGACAATAAAACAACATAAGCTGAATTTATTAAAGCTACTAATAAAGAAAGAGAAGCACCAATTCCATAGAGTGGCATAATGGCCAACAAGTTATCAGCCAAAATACAGATGTACTGGTGCCTACCTTGCATGTGCTGTCATGAAAATTCAGAGCAAATTCTACACACTGGCAATCCAAAATGGAAATTTTAGATAGGAAGGAAGCAACTGGGGAAATGTATTACATGTTACCTGCCTGTTGCCCCTCTATGCACACACCCACAAATGTAAGACCTTCACAAAAAACCCCACCACCAGTGCACCCTGGGGTCCAGTCCTATTTGCATGCGACCGTGGGCAAGTGTTTTCTAGAATGACCAATGTCTTTAGTGGACTTGGTAAATGGAAACTGAAAGAAGCTCATAATATACAAATGCATATATATAATTTCCAGTTTCCGATATTTCACCATGCCTAGTAATCTTGCTTGCATGGATATGCAGAAGTAAAACTCTACACACACTACTAGCAATCACCTGTCGGTCCAACCACTGCAAAGACCGAGCCTGTGAGTGACAAGTTGTAAACTTATCAGACAAGATAATGATTATAGAAAATAATACAGTAACTTACCCGAGTCAAATTTGATAAACTCTTTGATCTTGCTAGTAGCAATATCTAACAAAACACTGTCACTGACTTTGATGAGGGGATCAGGGTAGCGGATTGTACGACCGTCATGTGTTACTAGGAATGGAATTCCCTTTATACCAGTTTGAACTTTCTTTACACGGCACAATTTATACTAAAAGACAAAGAGAAAAACAATAGAAAAAGATTAAGTTCAACTGCACAACACACAGTAATTGGTAATATCACGTTTATGCATAAACAACAGATAAAAATATCCTTTCATTGATAAGAGAACCATCTGAACGTGGCTGTTGCCAGCACCGCCCCGACAGGCCTCCATGTCGGTGGCACATAAAAAGCACCATCCGATCGTGGTCGTTTGCCAGCCTCGTCTGGCATTTGTTCAGGTGGCACGTAAAAAGCACCCACACTACACTCACGGAGTGGTTGGCGTTAGGAAGGGCATCCATTTGTAGAAAGACTGCCAGATCAGACTGGAGCCTGGTGCAGCCTTCTGGCTTCCCAGACCCCTGTTGAACAGTCTAACCCATGCTAGCATGGAAAACGGACGTTGAAGTGATGTAAAAAAAATTATCAGAAAACATGGACAGAAAAGTTGCAAAATTCTTGCTTTTCAGATAAACCAGACATATCTGGCCCAAATACTGTACTCGTTTTATTTTCAAATTTGCAAGACTTGGCCTTTTACACATATCCCGCAATGTCTTCAATTAATCATGCATTATCAGACAGCTTTGAGATTTCAATGTAATTATTTTTAGAATGTTAATTTAGAGTAGGTGAGAAAGACCAAAGCTGGCCAGTGTGACGAGAAAACAGGTAGAATATTTGAGTCTGGTATGGTTATGTGGTAAGAAGCTTTCTTCCCAACCATAAGCTCTTGGATTCAGTACCACTGTACGAAACCATGGGCAAGTGTCTTCTACAGCCTTAAGCCAGTCTTTAGCAGATTTGGTGGATGGAAACCAAGAGAAGCCCACTGCGTCCATACACACATGGAGATTATGACTGTGCCACCGTGTCTCAGCACCACACCAAGTTGTAAAAGGGTACCACAAACAGATAGGAGGCACCCTCCACTTCTAATCTTTCAAGAAACAAGGGGAAACATAACCTTGGTGAGAAACGGTCAACATTTGTCAACAGAAAGTCACCTCACCAGCAAATCCTGTCCAACTCATTGCAAGCACAGAAAAATGGACAGAAGTTAAGAACATTTGAGTGATGGATCTTTCTTTTATAAATTGACTTCAAATATTACTATCAGCCAAAATGCTTGTTTAAATAGGAGTTTACTCTATTAGGGAAGTACAGCACATGTACAGAAAGAACCTACATGTGTCTAGTATAACCAAAACATTTCACATAATAGCTTTGAAAAAGAAAGAAAAAAATGTCTTTAGAAAGAAGACAACCATTTCACATACCTTTGCTTCATCAGCTTTAATACGGTGAACAATAAACCTTCCTTTTGCATCATAAATCAAACGGAAATATTCATCGGTCTTTTCAATGGTGATGACATCTGAAAAGAAACGCAGAAATTATTCATCTATATAAGCCTTTATCCTTTTGTATTTCATCAATCCCACATATAGATATAAATGACTGGTCTCTTTCATTTACCATCTACCAAATTCACTCCCAAGGCTTAAGTCAGCTCGAAACTATAGAACGCAAAAGTAAACCTGAGCAGAATTTGAACACAAAACTCACAGCCTGAAGAAATGCCACCATGCACTGTCCAGAATGCTAACAATTCCACCATCCCAATATGAATAAAAACAAGTCATTAAGAAACAAAAGAACATATGGACAAACCACAAAAACACTAAACCCCTTCATCTGCCAGTGACCAAATATCATCACCATTTTGACACCTAATGATGTTCAATTCAGCACTGTCAGCAACATAAGCTACTGAGGTGTGAATAATAGACGAACATGAACAGACAAAATAAGAGAGTAACAAGAAATGGTCTCCATACCCAATGGTAAAAAAGAGATGATTTGAGAACATATATAAAACAAATAAGGTGCACCAGCATGGCCTCAGCCTCTGGCTGAAACCTATAAAAGATAAGGAGGGTAACCAAAAAAAAAAAAAGTCAATAACCATCGACATATGTACACAAAAGCACAAACCCATCAGAGTTGGTAAAAATGTCCAGAGGCATGTCCTGATACTTGGTGATACTATAAGACCATAAAAGGTACAAATAGTGACCGTGTAAAAGATTTTGATATTGGCATTATTATGACCAACTGGTCAGTAATTCAACTGTTGGCTTCGATGAATGCCAGAGACAAACCATCAACACCTCAACAACTTCGGGCCTACACAGAAAAAGCAGTTCTCAATGTGCAATAAATCGGTCATACAGTAATCCCTAGCCACATTGCGGATTTTTCCGGCCAATATTTGTAAATTTATACTGCAGATTCCTCAGTATATCACGGTAAATTTTTAAAGATTTTAATCAACCCTTTAGTATTCACATTGTTTTGAATTAATCATGCATTTTCAGGTAGCTACAGGTAGCTTTGGCCTATTTAAATGCTAAAGGATGAAATAGTGAATAGGAATCAAAGGGGTCCATCGATATAAAATGGCTGAGAACCAGAGGTAGAAGGTATCCTAATATCAGACAGGGTGGAAATTTAATAACATGTAACCCTTTAGCATTTCATCTGGTCGTATCAGGCCAAAATATTCTACCTGTTCTAAAACATCATCCACACAGAAATTGAACATGGCTCCCTTGCCAAAAGAAAAATTACGACCAAAGTGAAATTGAACAACCTAATTACAGAAATAGGTAAGTAAGTACAAAACCGAGTTGCCATTGTGATAGTTATTACTAAGGCAATTTTTTGTGGAAGACCCAAAGTTCATAAAAACGTGTTTCAAAAATATAAAAAACTATTAATCACTTTTGAAGTTAAAATTAAAATTCAGTGATAAGGTTAAGATAAATTTCTGACAATGATGGCACGAAGGTGTCAATGAATGGTTGAATGACCAAATCCAAGCTTCTCAAGTTACAATGGGATTTTGTTCCACCAGGGTTTGCAAGATGTCACCGTTGAGCTCCACAGCCCTTTCAGGAAGCGCTTAGTTGTGGCCTGGACGATGAACGAAACTGTTTGGATTTTTCTTTACGTCACAAAGGGTTGCAGTTTAAACAGCATTAATGATTCATCACTTATATGCTGAGACATTATTCTGGTTTTTATAAACATGAAGATTTGGCTGGTTTGACATCACTCACAAGAATATATCTGAAATGTTATTCTGGTTAATATAACAAATAATAACCAGAAATTTACTCTCATATGTTTCCTTTGTGTTAGCTGCATGAGCCAGAGGAAGAGAAAGAAACTGATTTCCATTGTGGAGTAATACTGCTTTCAAAGAGTCAATAAACAAACACCACCCATCCATGCTATATTTGTAGTTAAGTTTCCCCCACAACAGAATATACACCAAAGAACACCATACCATCCTCAAATGAGAAAAAAATCACAATGAAAACTAACTTAAGTCTTCTTTTGGACAAGATTCCAGCCCTTTAACTTGGAACCAAGAAGTTCAGATTGCTTTTCCAAGTTTAAATCCCCAACAAGATCATTTAGATCACTCAGATTCAGCAAATGCGGTCCACCTGACAAACGGTTAGGCACAAAATCCGTGTCTTCTCTTTCTTTCTCCACATCTTCACTTGACTCGTCGTCACTAGGTGTCATTTGTTTTGGAGGGGCAAGTACAGTTAAGTTTTGATTGAAGTCCTGGTCTCACAGCAGAATGTATATCAGGATATTTTACAGTATGCTTGGATGTCGAGGTCATCCCTTGTGCATTCACCATACAGAAGCAGCAATCTGAAGTGTGATCTTTAGGCTCTCTTCAAATCATAGGGATGGCAAAAGGTATAAACCTTTGGCCCATAGAGCGAGAACCCTGACACAGGTTACACAACACATGAGGGGTCCAGCTTTTACCCTGGACACCCACTTTGCAGTCAAAATAATGCACATATCACTTTTTAATCACTAGCGTGAAATGCCATTTTGTGACTTGAATGCTAAGTCATTGCAAATATAGCAAAAGTTGTTTACAATGTTTATACAGTTTATTGGTATTATGAGGGTGAATGGAATATGTGAACTTAGTACACAACCGAAAACCTACATTTCAAGCATAGTACTGACAAAGCATCGGTGACTCATCAACTCAATATTGCCAAGCTTCAGTGATTCATTGACTCAGATAGCTGGAGTTATGATTTCACAAAGTTAATTCTATTCTTAGACATTTAAATTAGGAGTATTTCTTAAACCATTAGCTTTACATTTCAACAGCTTAACAGGAATTGAGAGGGATAATGTGGATGATATAAATAATTTGACACCCTTTGATTCCCCTCAAAAGTGAAGAGCTGTTGCTTATTCCTCTCTTCTGTGGCCAGAGACTGGCGAAAATCATCATTCAACAGGTACTGCCATTCTTTGGTTAATTGCTGCAGTGACGATAGACACCGAGGAAAACTCGAAAATCCTCAAAGCATCAGACCAAAAGGAAGAACTGGTCCGAGATGACCATAGAACTCCCCATACAAATGACAAAAAAGAATGTGGATCTCATCTTGGACCATGTTGTTCTTCCTAGAAGCAGCATTATTGCAGTCAGGGTGGATGGAAGGAAAGCAAGTGTAGCACTTTGTCCTAGACAGGACAAAAAAAAGAGAGATGGGCACTCCCACTCCCTACAGCCACCAGAACTCCAGTGACAACAGCAGTAGCACCATCACCCAAAGATATTCCACTTACCAATGCAGGTGGAGAGTCGGACCACAATGAGGAGTTGAGAAGTTGGCGGGGAAAAGCCTCAGCAAACATAGTACATTGGCTGGCATTCAGCCATAGATATCAGGTCACTGAAGTTCAACTCTGCAGATCCCATGCCAGATGATCATCATCACAATGGAAATTTCAATTCACAGAGACACACACACACACACAGGTGTGGCTGTTTAGCTAAACTTCATTCACAACAATGCTTTTGGGTAAGCTGTGCTGAACCCAAGGATACAGCATTGCACTATACAGTAGGACTGACTCCAAAGCCACATAACTTGGAAGAACTTAACCAGAATGCATCTGTATAGAAATTCAAACAGAACTGTGCACATACGGGTTGAAATGTTCCTCGCTCTGGGTAAGAAAACACAGGAGGATCAGTTAATTTATGCAATTAACTTCCCCTTTCAGATTCACACACTTATTGTAGCAGTCCTTCAATTTTTCTAAGCCCTGTCAAAGCTGGGAGGTTGGGCCTTGAACTAGGCCTTTTGCAACACCCTTAAAGACAGGAACTATACAGCAGTCCACGTGCATCATCATCTTTAAGCGTCCACTTTCCATGCTGGCATGGATTGGACGGTTTGACAGAGGACTGGCAAACCAGAAGGCTGCACCAGGCTCCAATCTGTTCTGGCAAGGTTCCTACAACTGGATGTCCTTCACAACACCAACCACTCTGAGAGTATAGTGAGCGCCTTTTATGCACCACCAGCACCAGTCAGGGGGGACCGGCAACAACCACACTTGAATGGTGCTTTTTATGTGCCACCAGCACAGGAGCCAGCCAGGCAGCATTGGCACCGGCAAAAACGATTCCACTTTGAAGAGAGTTAGATTTATGTAATAAATTTTGTTTCAATGTATATTTGTTAAAAGGACCTTTCATATAAATCCAGCAATCAAACCGCACAATTTTTGTCTAATTAAAAACAACATATTCTTCTATATGATCCACTGAAAATAATAAACACACTCAAGATTTCAAATCACAACCAGTATTTCTTAATAGCACAGTAACTCAAGTCTTGGATACCTACCACTGGAAATCCAAGTTGAAAGGGAGGAGACTGAATCAACTTCATCTCATCTCACACCCTACCATCTTGACAAAAGAATATTCAATGGTAACGCCTTACTAAATAAACAGAGCTGTTCCCTGACTCTAGGTCTTCCACCTCCCCGGCTAAGAATAACTTCATTTTACACCCTTCTATCTTGACCCTTTCCAAACGAAACAGCTTATACTGGCCTTGATCATAGGATGCAAACTTTATATTTGAAACTGTATGCAAATAGATCTTCCTAACACCAAATGCTATCTTATTAAGTTCTTTGTTGTTTTCAGAGTTCATTTAAACAGAAATTTGTTAAAGAAAGGGTTGTAAAAGAATATCCAATGAAGTAGTCCTAGATCCTAAGTATTTTCCCTCTTCAATTCAGAATATACCCCAGTGTCACTGAGACAGATTGTCAACAAAGTAATTCTAGGAAAACTATGCGTCTGACTCAAGACACACAAGACTGCTAATGGCTTGAACATAAAAGACAGAAAATTTTGGTCAAATACATTTCTGGAATTCTGTCAGTGATAACTTACACTTTCTTTATACAGCCTGATGGTCTAGTAGCCAACTCCTTGCCCACCAAAGGGCCCTGACGGGTTTCTGCAATTGACTGTCCGTTAACCGATAAGCATATAAGAAGCAACTTTTTGACCTCACTAGTGGTATTGGTTAAAAAAAAAAAGTACACAGGCTGGCATTCAGCCACAGAAATCATCATGATGCAAATTTCAATTTACTGAGACATCCATATAGGTGTGGCTGTTTAGTTAAACTTCATTCACAATCATGTTTTGGGATAAGCTTTGCTCAACCCAGGGCTATAGCACTGTACTATACAGTAGGACAGAACCCAAAACCATATAGCCTGGAAGAACTTAACCAGAAAGCATGTGTATAGAAATTCAAACAGAACCATGCACACATGGGCTGAAATGTTCCTGTCTTTGGACAAGAAAACACAGGAGGATCAGTTAAGATTTTACTCAATTTATGTCCTCTCACAGATTCACACAACCAATGCAGCAGTCTTTCGATTTTTGTAGAAGCTGGAAGTTTGGGCCTCCAACTTCCATGATATCCTTAAAGCCAGTAAGTTTCCAGTACCCCACTTTAATGAAACAAGATTGTTCTTCAATTGTAGGTCTTTCCCCCCCTGTCCCTTCCTCAGTGAAAAATAACAAAACAAGGGTGTCAGGACTCACCCATGAAACCAGCTGGGTACGTGGGATCTGTTCTGACTTGTCCATCAACTCTTATCAATCTCTGCTTCACAATCTTCTTCACTTCATCAGAGGTGAGTGCATACTTCAGACGATTTCTGAGGAAAATTATCAATGGTAGACACTCCCTCACCTTGTGGGGTCCTGTGCTGGGTCGGGGTGCCTGAAAGAAGGAAAGAAAGAAAAAAGGTAATCGTAAAAATACCAGCAACTCATAACCAGAATAAAACAGGTTAAGTCCTAAACTCCCAAAATGAATTCTAAGTTTCTTAAGCACACACCACACTCATGAAGTGGTTGGCATTAGGAAGGGCAGCCAATTGTAGAAACCATGCCAAATCAGATTGAAACATGGTGCAGCTCACCAGCATACCAGTTTTCAATCAAACTGTCCAACGCATGCCAGCAGATGTTAAAGATGATACTTCCCAACACCCTGTATCTACCCCCTACCAAGTCCCAATAATCCAGTAAATCCCCTCAAGTCAATGTTTTCTAAACACCCATTGCACAAAATAATTGAAAGGACTTCTTGCTCTCTTGCCATTAATTAAAGACAAAACAAATTAAATTCAAACTAGCCACATCCAGCACAAATATTCTACCTTATATCATAACATTGGTCAGTCCTGGACCTTCACCTACCCCAGAGTTATTTTCAAAAATTTATAAAATCACAAAATTTCCAAGTGATTAATTCCAAAACACTCCAAAATAAATAATACATTTGACAAAATAATCTGAATGTCAAAAGGATAACATTATTAAATTCAAAGCACCAACCTAATTTTACAAAATCTCCTAATTCGTGATTCATCAGAATCATTTTACCATCTACTTTCCCATGTAAGCATAGATTGGATGGTGTTTAATGAGGTAGACACCCTTTTGTTGCCAACCCTCACGTTTCTAAACAAGGAAATACTTCCCCATGGCCAGACACTTTTGCAAAACTTCAGAAATGAATCATATTCATTTACAACAATCACATGACGTCTAGACAAGGAGACCAAAAATGTACATTCTTCACTTATTTTCCTACTACCAAATTCACTCGCCCAAAATGTCACAAGTGCTTCAACTCAAAACTATGATTGAGAAGGATCCTTCTTAACCACACAGCCATGTAAAAAGCACCCAGTAAACTCTTAAATGTTGACGATAATGACAGCCAAGAATCCCAAGACAAGATACATGAAACTAAGCCATGCAAAGACCACATATACAAAACTTTAACAGCTGATTAATCTTTGAAGACTAATCAAATGCTAATGGTATATAATTAACCCTTTAGCATCCAGATTCCTGTGAAATGTAATGCTTATTTATTCATACAGCTTTGAATTAACCATGCATTATATATGGTAGCACTGAGATTTCAATGATGTGATTGTTTTTAGAATGACATTTTAGGATAGGTGAGAGAGGCTAGATCTGGCCAATTTGAACATTGTGTAGATGGAATATTTCGGCCGATTTAAATGCTAAAGGGTCAACTCAATCCTTTATTCTAATTTGCAAATCTTAAAATGCCTAGCTTTAATTGAAAAAATAAAAAGATAATTCGTTAGTGGTCATTCAGATACGTGGAGCAATAAGCTTTGCAAGCACAATTTCAACTAATTCATCAAAACTGTTTTTTGTTACACTTATTCAAACCCCAAAGAATCCCTCTTAACAATTGGCTATGATGGGTCCCCACTTCTGCTGCTCATCAGAGACGCACATATTTTCAGCCACTAAGAAGCAAATCTGTGCTACTGAGCAGAATATTTGCTATAACGATATTTCTGCTTCTGTGTGAAATGTATTGGAAAATAGGTCAGTTTCAAAACACCGATGCCCAGGTCAGAAAAGCAAAGTTTAAAGGGGATGGTAGTGATTTCCTTAAGTCAATGTATCCATGAGACTATAAACTTAGTCTTCAGAATGAAGTAACAAACACACCCATCTCCCAACTTGTACAAAGATCTGCATCTAAAATTAAACATACATCACCATCAGTTTAACGTCTATATTTCAAGATTGTCACGGGTCAGACTGCTTCTCACACGTTTTCAAGCAAAGTGATGTTTTCTCATAGTCCAGACATCTTTTCAAATGAAACTGCATGTCTGACCAACACTTGCAAAAACCCTCACACATTGAACTTATAATAATACCATGTGGTTGCAAAGTGGATTTCTTAATTTTCGAAAATAAACAAAATGGCAAAACAACTTACAAAAACACCGCCGAGCTTTGCCAGCATCCAATGCTTAGGAGCGGCTAAACGCTTAATATGCTTCCTTCGACCTCTGTAACCCTGTAATATAAAATGAGATTTGCATTAATAAAGGGCAACGAAAAAAAACAAAAAAACACAAATGCAAGTTTATATAATTAAGATAAATTTGTCCAAGTTAATACAACAGCTTCAAATGGGACAGCAACCCCAATGCTTTATCATGTAAACCTGGTAATTATTCCTTCCAGGGCTACGATAGAAAGGGGTCTTGGCAAGACTCTTCAAAAGTAAAGAACTAGGGTAAGCCACTTAGTTATGGGGGGGACACACCAACACTGGCTATCAAGCAGTGGTGGAGGGACAGACAGACACACACATATATATACACAGGCTTCTATCAGTTTCCATCAACCAAATCCACTCATATGGTTTTGGTCAGTTCCAGGTTATAGTTCAACGAAGACAAAGATCTAGTGAGATCATGGACTGGATGCAGGACACTACAACACAGTGCATGGAGAGGAGGATTAACTGAGTCTGCCATAAACCACAATCAATCAACCCAGTTCACTGATCAAAAACCATTCCTTGCTGCCACCACAGTTGGTTTTATGTTTAGTCACAGTGTATACAGGGCTACCTTTGTCCACTATCTCCTTCCACTTTTCAAAACAGCAGAATGATTTCTAGTACAAGTCTCCACACCCAATGACTAAGAACAGTGACCACATTAGAATGGACTTCACCCAATAGCACACGACTGTAACTAGACTTTGATACATTCTCTTTGACAAAGTAATTATTACTCCTGTATAAAGTACAAAGCCAGGGCAAAAATTAATACCTTGCCTCTACTCCCAGATATTCTTCACATTTACTATATACTCTACTCTTAATCTGCTGCTGTGTCAACAGAAATCTGTTAATCCACCAGCACCTAACACTTGAACTAATGAACACACTGTACACTTTCTGTTGCAGAAAAGCTCCATTTCTGGTTCTGTACCCTGTGAGTCAACCATAAATTTCATACAGACCAAGAAAGTATTCTCTTTTGGCCATACTTTAGAAAATTATCTAGGACAAGATAAATCCAAATATGTTCCCTAGATAATTACGATGGGAACACAATAAGTCGGGGGATCAAACAGAGGTCCATGGAAATACGATCCACTCGACGTTTATTTTCCAAGCCAGCATGGGTTAGACGAGTTGCCACACCATGTTGGCGGCCCTTCCGAAAAAAAATCAATCACTTTACCGTGTGATTACTAAAACGGCCAGCTACTCATCACAAAAAAAAAACCATACGAAATTTAAATAACTTTTACAATAATCAACATAGTGACAGCTGGAATATTTTTGATCGTGCAAAAATAACCCTCGACTGAAGCCACACAACCCCGATCTAACAGCATGAACCCCCCCCCCCAAAAAAAAACCGATGGGATTGTCATAATCGAAGAACCTTTGATCATAAGGTTGGCCTGGGGCTAAAAAATAACATCCCTGCCGCAACACAGCTGTTCAGCCAGCTAGAAATAGCAACGATATTTAAGTAAATCAATTTGCTTTTATTTACAAACACAGGGTATAGTGTTTGCAACTCCAACCCAATTTACGTTGGTGTCGTGAATTTTTTTTCCCACAACTCTCGGACAATTCTACATTTGTGCGGATTACAAGTTCCGGGTGATTCGGAAAATCGATGATGTACATGGAAACACACACAAAAATATATATAGAGAGAGGCGTTAATCTACCCATAATAATATATTCCGGAAACTTTCAGAAACTTTTTGCGAATCTAATACAAATACGGTTTTTTTTTTTTTATAAGCTCGGCACTTATATTATCGGTCACCTCCTGCTAGTGAGAAGGGAGCGTAAACAAACCAACACCGAGGAGCATCAATCAAACGAAAATCCTCGAAGTGCTTAGCCATACAAAACGACTCCCAATACTTATTTCAAATTTGGTACCGGTCCATTTTTTTTTTTTTTTGCCTAAGCGTTAATTTACAGACATAAACAAACCAACACCCGTTATCAAGTGGGATGGGGATGGTAAACACTAATATCCACGTCGAGTACCCACATCGTGACGAAAGTAAGGAATGGGTACACCCGGCGTTTAGGGGTTTTTAGAGTTACGCCGAAAACGGGTGGTGTACGTATTCTTTACCTCTGTCCCACATTGCTTCCGTGGAAGGTGGTCAAGGCACCACACAGCAGGACCGAACCCAAGACCACGTGGATGGAAATCAAACTTACCACACAACCAGGACAGCGCCCGTATGCGCATGCTATGTTTAAGAGGACAATTTAAGAAACAAAAATTTGATTTTACGCAAACAATCGATAATTATTAAGAGAGGATAACACGTGTTGTAAGGAGATCAGACATTTGCAAATTATCAACTAGAAAAATAAGGGGGAAAAAAAGAATCGTTCGGTATCTCAATTAAACAGATCAATTTTAGAATATATATATTTGTAGATCCCTTTATTTGGAGCAATATTTGCGATGAATTCGCGCTATTTGTTCCCGAAGCACGTTTCAATTAAAACTGGCAAGAGACGCCATTTTATAAATTAGGTGTTCTTCAGACACACGCGCTAAACGTTTATCATTAAATTCGATTATAAATAGAACTTTGGGAGCATAATTAATCAGTATGTATTACAACATGATTGATTAGTGTTACCTAAAATAAATCAAATATAAAATAAGGATAATAGCGATGCAATTATAAATAAAAGTGTGTAGTATATGCGCACCATTGATCGCCCAGATGAGAACACGATCGGAAAGTATATTATATGTTATTCGTTAATAATCAGCATAGATCGATAAGTATAAACATGTAAATAAAGTTTGGGGATAATTGCATGCGATAATGTGGAATTTAAAGTATATGATGGTGGCAATAATTAAGATTAATGTGGATTTAGGAAGAGAGAAAAACATCACGATACTCACCATTTTGGATGGCGCAAGCTAAAAAGGATGATTTCCTGTCACGACTGCGCAGATGAGCGGTAAGGTTTTAAAGGGAGATAATTACATGTGAGTGATTAGTTTACTGAATGACTTCCCGTTTTTTTGTGGTAAAGGAATTGTTTGTAGAGCTGAGAGTGATTGTGATTGGTTGATAGATAGAAGGGGAGGTAGAGAGATATATATAGAAATATATGGAGGGAAAGAAAGAGAGAAAGAGAAATATAAAGAGAGAAGAAGGTTGAGGGGAAAGAAAGACAGATAGAGAAATATATAGCGAGAGAGAGAAGAAAGAGAAAGAGGGAAGCAAAAAGAGAGATAGAGAAATATAAAGAGAGAAGAAGAGTGAGGGAAAGAAAGACAGACAGAGACATATATAGGAAGAGAGAGAAGAAAGAGAAAGAGGAAAAGTAGAGAGAGATAGGAAAATATAAAGGGGGGAAAAGATACAGAAAGTACAGAGATAGAGAGAAAGAATGAGAGGGAAGAGACACCGTATATGATAAAGAGAGGGAAAGAAAAAGAGGGAGAGACAGATAGCGTAAGAGATGTGAACAAGGATTGTGTTAAATAACAACTCGTCTGATTGGATAATATGCAGGAATTTAACCAATCGTAAATCGTGTAGTGTATTGTTCGCTGGCCACCTTTTGCTTGCCTTAGTTGCTGTCCTGGAACAGTATCGAAAGAAGTGGTCTTCGGAGAAGACTGGAAAGGACCATTAAGGCATTCGTTAATTCACCTGTAATCAATATTTTCAGGCCATAAGGGCGACAACAAAGTAGGAGAGGGTGTCACAGCTCTACTCCTTCTTCTTCTTCATGGAAATTTCTTCCTTTATAACTATGGAAGAGACGAACAGCCCTCGGCCTTGCACAAGCACCGACCCTAATGGAGAGAACACTGCAATTATTACTGCAACAAACAGCAACCATACTCTCAGTAACAGTAATAACAGCATTACTAACAGTTCGGACAGTGCTGGATGTGGTGGTGGTGGTAGCTGTGGTTGTGGTGTGTCGGGAGGATATTATCAGAAAAACGAGGAGGACCACCACGACGAAACACAAGAGCAGTCACATTATCACCACCACCATCATAACGGAGAAGACGAAGACGGAGATGATGAGGACGATGAAAGGTTACCTTTCATCAGTTACGTCGGTGTGAACCCAGTCGGTTACGACGAAGAAGATGAGGAGAACGATATGAGTTCGATGACAGCCGTCTTCATCGAGACGGACATGGACGAGGAAGACTATGGTGCTATGGTAAAGACTGAGAAGGTCGAAGGCGAACAAGACGAAGAAGGAAACGAAAGAGAGGAGAGAAAACGAGGAGAAGCAGGAGCAGGGTGTGACGATAACAAGGTCGATGAGAGGCAGACTGGCGATGAAAGCGATGACTGCCGACGACAACAACGACGTCGACGTCTCCCCCCACATCTGTTTGATGTTCGTAAAGGAGACGAAAATATTATACAGACATTTACTGCTAACCTCGAGACCTCCGTCGGCGGGTAAGGGATTCCCTTAATTAGTTTCCTAATTAATTATTATATACATATATATATATATTATTGTCATTATTATTGTGTCTGTTATAGGGTGGGTGTGAGTTTATGGAGGGCAGCATTGTCTGATGTGGTTTGTAGGGCGTGGAGGATATCTTTCCTGTTTACCTGTTTGTTATGAACTTGTCATAGGTGTTGACGTGTGAATATCATATAAGATACACACACAAATATATACACACGCTCTCACATAATTTGTGTACGAATCTATACACCCTGTGTGTGTGTGTTACAGTAGTAGAAACATATTTCAGCTGATAAGAACAATATATGTGTTTATCTCTCTGTATATATGTACCTCTGCAGATGTTTATCTCTGTGAATGTATATCTATAGTATGTATACATGTGTGTATGTATGTATATATATATATATATATACATGCATAACTACACGTGTATATTTGTATAGGTGTATGATAGGGAAATACATAGTCACTCTGACTTCGAAGTTTTCTTGGCATCATCAACTTTGTATTGTACCTGTTTTCAAGCGAATTATAACCATTTTTTGTAATTTATTTTTAAAAAAAAGTGAGTATGTTTATACAGCTACACATGTGTATATTGATATATATAATGTTCGCTTCTAGTGTGTGTATATATAAATAGACGTATACGGTTTTTAATGAGGGTGTGCGTGTCATACAATTTATTCGAGCGATAATTGGACTTTAATGTTCATATCCTGTTTTCATATATTCACTCTCGCCACCAATTTTCGGAAAAGGCATGACCACCACGTCGTCTCCTCATCCTCTCTTCTAATAATTATAAATTCTAAGAACGTGCTTCATGTCGAAGAACTCGTTACCATTCTACCAATTCCGGGAACTACGTAACGCCCACACCCTTCCCTTTTCATATTACTCAGACTTCCTCTTATCGTTCTAAAAGCAATACGGTTTCTTGCGACTCAGTTTCGTTTCCCATACTTGGAAATTTATCACTTATGTTATCAGTATCCTTGGAGAAAACCTGACTGTTACAACAGAGACCACGTATGACCCTGTCTCGGTTTACTAGATGTAGCAGCTTAAATCCTTTTCAGATTACGTCCAACCCTTCCACCTTAAAAAAAAGGGGGTGAGTCACAAAAATAAATGAAGTGGTCATGGCTAGAATACCTTTACACTATATGTCTCCTTAATTAGAGCTGACCTGGGACTCGTCTGTAACAACATGTTTGTTTCAACACGCCAGCAAGAGACAATTACAGCCATATCTTAGTCAAATTTCACGATACCTTTTTAAAATAGGAAGGACAGGTGATTGGGTTGGTGTTTAGTGTAGGTCCTACATACCATACTTCCTCTTTGTGTATATGTGTATATATATATGTGTGTGTGTGTGTGTGTGTGTAAGCGAAATGTCTTTAATCATAGGTTTCCTAGATCAAGGGTTGAATTGAATTAAACAACGTGCTTGTCTCAACTTGCACTTTTTCTTTTGTTTTTTCCTTCTTCTATGACGGATGTGGACATTCAGTCTCCATCGGATGAAATTTGTTTTTTTGAAAAGCATAAATGTTTTTTTATTATTGTTTTGGCTTCGCGAGTGCAATTTTGCAGTCCGGTGTCTCGGTCGCCTTCCTTAGTTCAAATTCCGCTGAAGTCGAATGCGATAGTAATTTCTAGTAGATTCTAGGAAGCTTTTAATTATACACACACACTATATACATACATACATGTATGTGTGTATATATATATATATAAATACACACACACGTCTACATATATGCATAATAAATTAATAAATAAAACATATACATATATACATGCATATATGTACGTACCTGCCTACATACAAACAAACTGGTGGTCACACCCCGTCCATTCACAAAAACCATGTGTGTGTGTATCTTGTATTTTTGTTTTACTTGTTTCAGTCATTTGACTGCGGCCAAGTCGACCCCAGGACTTATTCTTTGTGAGCCTAGTACTTATTCTATATGTCTCTTTTACTGACCCGCAAAGTTACGAGGACGTAAACACACCGACATCGGTTGTCAAGTGATGGTGGGGGTACAAACACAGAGAGGCAAATAAACACACACAGACATATATACGACGGGCTTCTTTCAGTTTCCGTCTACTAAATCCACTCACGAGGCTTTGGTCGGCCCGAAGTTATAGTAGAAGACACTTGCTCAAGGTGCCACACAGTGGGACTGAACTCAGAACTATGTGGTTGAGAAGCAAACTTCTTACCACACAGTCATGATGATAATATATAGCCTTTGGTCGACCAAAGCCTTGTGAGTGGATTTGGTAGACGGAAACTGTAAGGAACCCTTCGCATATATATATATATTGATGTGTGTGTCTTTGTATCTGTGTTTGTCTCCCACCATCGCCTGACAACCAATGTTGGTGTGTTTAGATCCCTGTAACTTAGCGATTTGACAAAAGTGACTGATAGAATAATTACTAGACTTACAAATAAGTAAGTTCTGGGATCATTTCATTTATATTTTACTAAAACCCCTTTTAAGGTGGTGCTCCAGCATAGCCACAGTCAAATAACTGAAACAAGAAAAAAATGAATATATATGGTTTATTATTGAAGCTTACGTTGATTTCTCTGTGGTGTTATGTTGCATTTATAATAAAATAAATATATACAAATTGTAAAAATAATAATAAAAAATACAGTACAGTACTGTTTTTACTTCAGATGTTCACCTATCGTGGAGGGCTTTGGAATGTAATGCCCGCGATAGTCGAGGGATCGCTGTTTATAGGTTTAGTGAGGCAAACAGGGAAAATAAAACTCAAGTGTTTGTGTATACACATACACACACATGGTAATGAACAAAACCGGTTAGGTACTCAATCCCATACTAGTTACCTTGGCTGACTCTGTTGTCTTGTTACCCTGGAGACTTCCTGGACATCCTGGTTATCAAACTAACTACTTGTGTGTGTGTGTGTGTATATATATATATAGGTAAGAAGCTTACATCCCAACTACATGGTTCTGGGTTCAGTTCCACTGCGTGGTACCTTGGACAAGTGTCTTCTACTGTAGCCTTGGGCCGACCAAAGCCTTGTGAGTGGATTTGGTAGATGGAAACTGAAAGAAGCCCGTCATGTGTGTGTGTTTGTTATTTGTGTCTGTGTTTGTCCTCCCCCCCCACCATTGCTTGATAACCAATATTGGTGTATTTTACATCCCAGTCACTTAGTGGTTCGGCAAAAGAGACTGGTAAGTCCTGGGGTTAATTTGTTTGACTAAAGGTGATGCTCCAGCATGGCCATAGATGATTGAAAAAAGTAAAAGAATATATATATACACACACACATCTGTATGGTAAGAAGCTTGCTTCAAAATTGCATGGTTCCTGGATCAATCCCACTGCATGGCACCTCCGGTGAGTGTCTTCTACTGTAGTCTTGGGCCAGCCAAAGCCTTATGAGTAGATTTGGGTAGACAGAAACTAAAAGAAACCTGTCGTGTGTTTGTCTCCCACCACTACTTCCCAACTGGTGTTGGTGTGTTTACATCAACTTGACAGTTCAGCAAAAAGATACTGATAAAATAAGCACCGGGCTTTTAAAAGCTAGTACTGCAGTTGATTTAACTAAAAATAAATAAATAAATTCAAGGTAGTGCCACAGTCTAATGACTAAAATGAGTAAATGAGAATTTAGCAATTTCAACAGTGGCTTTGGAGTGGCTGTGTGGTAAGTAGCTTGCTTACCAACCACATGGTTCTGGGTTCAGTCCCACTGCGTGGCACCTTGGGCAAGTGTCTTCTATTAAAGTCTCGAGCCAACCAAAGCCTTGTGAGTGGATTTGGTAGAGGGAAACTGAAAGAAGCCCGTTGTATGTATGTGTGTGTTCGGACCCCCCAGCATCGCTTGACAACTGATGGTGGTGTGTTTACATCCCCATAACTTAGCAGTTTGGCAAAAGAGACTGATAGAATAAGTACTAGGCTTACAAAGAATAAGTCCTGGGGTCGATTTTCTTGACTAAAGGCGGTGCTCCAGCATGACCACAGTCAAATGACTGAAACAAGTAAAAGAGTAAAGAGAGTGGAACTCGAAGGAGATAAGGCTATAAATAATAGCATGTAGACTACTGAAATTAAAGCAAAAAAAAAAAAAAGTACCCCTTGAGTGGAAGCCAGAATTCAGCAGGCCCTTCTGGGTTGCCATTGGTGGGACTTCATATCCAACCAACAACTCTACACAGGGACTGGGATGCATCCTGTTACTTGTCTGATTCAGGAGCACCTGTTTGTTTGGCCCCTTTGCTCAGTTTTTCTGAGCTAGACCATGCTTACCGTGTTCTCTTCACTGAGGATCCTGTTGGTTTGATGGCTTGTGTTAGTTGACTGCATGCCACATGTTCAAAGCAGATAAGGAGTCTCTAGCTCTAGCAGAGATGGTGACTGACTGAAACTCTGCTCCATGGGTCGCCCAGGAATATACAGATGAATGCCACAACGTGCAGCACTGGTGCATACCCCTACACTGGACCTGGTGGTAACAAGTCAAATGCTACTTGTATTAACCTGACTGATGTATTGTCCCACATGCAACCTTTGAATGTTTTCTATTGATTTTTTTTTTCCCTCTTAGTTTTTTTCCACAACACTGCACATTATTCTAGTTTTATCTGCTCCAAGTTCCACTATAAAATAATATTTTATATCTACTTGGAGATATAAATTATTATTTATATCTAAATTCATTATCTCCCTGTCTCCAAAATGTGAGTTGCAATATAACTCTTCCACAACAAGCACCTTTTCTACTCCAACCTCTTTCCCCATACTTATGAGCATAGGAGTGTCTGTGTGGTAAGTAACTTGCTTATGAACCACATGGTTCCGGGTTCAGTCCCACTGTGTGGCGCTTTGGGCAAGTGTCTTCTACTATAGCTTTGGGCCAACCAAAGCCTTGTGAGTGGATTTGGTAGAAGGAAACTGAAAGAAGCCCATCATATATGTGTATGTTTGTGTATCTGTGTTTGTGCCCCCAACATCACTTGACAACCGATGCTGGTGTATTTACGTCCCCATAACTTAGCAGTTTGGTAAAAGAGACCAATAGAATAAGTACTAGGCTTACAAAGAATAAGTCCTGGGGTCGATTTGCTCAACTAAAGGCAGTGCTCCAGTATGGCTGCAGTCAAATGACAAACAAGTAAAAGAGTATAATCATAATTAGGGTTCAGCAAAATTTACTTCGCCACATACCAAAATTTAGAAATAGCAGTTAAAATACTACTCTATTACCATAAGATATCTCCCAGAGAGCAATACTCAACAACTCACGCAGGTAAAGAGAAAAAAATAACGAATCCACCTGCCTATGATTAACTGTATACTCGTTTTGGGATTAGAAAGATGTAAAATATTTCTAATCACTCATTTCCTTTGTCAGTACAACATTTCAAATTTTAAACTTGAGAGCACTGATAATTAACATACGTAATCGACCAAGTGCCATCAAAATAGCATACATTCAAAGTACTATAGAATTTTTGTATAACTTTACCAATAATGGTTCTTTTAACATACCAAACTACTTGGTAAAATTACTCATTATTAATTTTACTCTTTATTATTATCGATTATATATATATATATACGGATTTATGGACATATGTGAGTGGATCTGTTTGTAAGCATTTATGTGTGTGTATAGGTGGGATAGTACCTCTTATGTTATTTGTTATTTATGATTTGGTTGTGTATGTGTGTGTGTGTAAACATGTGACTATGTGCGTACGTTTGTGGATGTGCGTGCGCGTGTGTATGTTTCCTAGCTAACTAACCGTAAAATATCTATTGTAATTCAAATTTAAAAGTATAGGCCAATCGAATGTATCTGTGGAAATTAATACCATGCAAACAGAAGAATTTGACTGATTACATATATATATGCAGATATCTATTTGCCTTGAATAATACTATGGTGGTATTTATTGGTCTTCAGTGTTGCTACTATGTTGTTAATTGTGAGATATATGTATTGTTTTATTAGTAATGATGTTGTTAGTAGTAAGAATATTGATATTGATAACATTATTGTTATTGATAACGGTATTGGTATTAGCATTTTTGACTTTTTGTAAAGTAACACAAATTAATATAATGAACTATTTACTATATATGCCTGCATTAAGTATGAATATATCTGTTGTAATTTCTTAATATTAGTTGAGGAACTGTAACATTCAATATAGAACATTATTATGTTTATTGATATATATTATTTATATTATTATGTATATGTATATATATATAAGGATATGAGTATATATGCACTCATATTTATATGTAAATGATTTTTGGGTATGTACTCATACTTACATTAGAATCTCCGAAGAAGCCGTAAGATATTTTTGTTAATGTCTCATTTATACCTGCAATATATGGCTAATATAGGTTAAATGAGACATACCTATCTGCATGGCCGAAACAGCTGTCAGTTATAATGTATATGTATTTTTATATCTTGTTATATTTATTTAGTTATATCTCATTATATTGATTGTAATTATTGTACTGTATTAATGTCTAATCTTAATGCTCTTGTGTAGTGTTTTAATAAAGTATATGATTCGGTATTATCTGATAGTTGATGAATGATTTAGATATATTTCTCCATTTTCTTATTTTGTGTGTATATATATATATATATAATATATATATATATAATAGCAGTATCGCCCAGCGTTGTTCGGGTTTGTTTCGACCCTTTTAGAATTGGAATTTTTGAAAAGTAAAAATTTTGCATTATGTAGCTTGTTATTCTCTTTAAGTGAACCTTTTTCTGGTTGAAATACACCGAAAAATGGCGACACAGCAGTCAAAAATCGTAAAAAATAGGGATTTTCATAGAAAAAAAGCACCTTTTTGATGTAAATAATTTTTGGTGTTAACATGGTCCGATTTGAATTTTTTCTTCTACGGAAGGAAGAGCAAGCCTTCTTCTATCATACTCTCAATTTTGGTCAACTTGTGCCACAGGGTCTCGGAGGAGATAGTGTTAGTTGAAGGCTACATATATATATATAGATAGATATATAGGCATGGCTATGTGGTTAAACTGCTCATTTTGCAACCATGTAGTTTCAAGTTCAATCTCATTGTGAACCACCTCATGTGTCTTCTACTATAACCCCAGGTCATCATTGCCTTGTGAGTGAATCTAGTAGACGGATACTATGTGGCAGCCCATCGTATACTCACCCACGCAATGTATTTTGTCTCATCACTTGATAGTTGATGTTGGTTTGTTTACATTCTCATCACTTTGCAGTTCAGCAAAAGAAGAGACCAGTAGAATAAGTACCAAACTTTGAGTAGTGTGACCAATTTGGTCAACTGAAAACCTTCAAGATGGTGCCCCAGCATGGACTCAGTTTATATAATATATATATATAAAACGGATTTATGAACTCAATACCCATACATATCTTACATCTATTTTCTTTCCTCCACCTCACTCTCTATTTATATCACATCGAAACTAACTATGACTTAATTTTCCTCTCACACCGTTTCCGATGAAGGGATATTATTATTAATTAATATTTTAGAAACAGCTGTTAAACCTTCTATCTATAAATGCTCTAATATCTATACAGCCTTGGTTTTTTTTTTATCTCATTACACAAAAAATTCTTATATATATATATATATATATATATATATACACACACACACACACACACACACACACACACACACACACACACACACACACACACACACACATATGATGACCTGCTGAGGCAAGTGAAATCGAAATCAAGTTTGATGACAGCACCGCATGACTGGCATCCATGCTAGTGGAGCACTAAGAGCACCATCCAAGTGTGATCGTTACTAGTGTCACCTTACTGGCACTTGTGCCGGTGGTACGTAAAAAAAAACATTCGAGCGAGGGCGTTGCCAGTGCCGCTGGACTGGCTTGTGTGCAGGTGACACGTAAAAAACACCATTGGAGCGTAGCCATTGCCAGTGCTGCCTGACTGGTCCTAGTGCCGGTGACATGTAAAAGCACCCATTACACTCTCAGAGTGGTTGGCGTTAGGAAGCACATCCAGCTGTAGAAACTCTGCCAGATGAGATTGGAGCCTGGTGCAGCCATCTGGCTCACAGGTCCCCAGTCAAACTGTCCAACCCATGCCAGCATGGAAAACGGACGTTAAAGGAGGATGATGATGATGATATACATATATATATTCTCATGTACACATAATAGCAGTTTTAAATCTTTGACGTTCACATTTGATTTTTTTTTCTTCTTTTGATACTTTCTCATGGTCAAAGTATGAAGATATTTTTGTATTTGAGAAAAGTATTATTTGAAAAACAAACAGGTCTGCTTCACATGAGGGAGCGACATTGTGCTCTGACCTTCACCATATGCACTTTATATATATATATATATATATATATAGACATGCATATGTGTTAAACCATGTCCATATATTCATTGATGTATGTGAGTGTCTGTTTATATTGTTCACACAGATATGCTAATCTCAGCTCTGACTTTGTGTCCTGATTATTAAATTACTTTGATTCAAATGAATCCTACATACATACATATTTATATATATATATATATATATATATGTATAAATAATTTAACATCTGTTTTCCATGCACATCCCAAGACAATCCTCCTCATTTCTTTATCACTCTTGCATGTATTGATGTTTTTCAATATCTTCCTCTCCATAAATACATTTATATGCTATAAAAAGGAAAATTTGAAAAATGATGGATTTTTTGCAACCTCCTCCTTGCCCCAATTGTTTCTGTTTAAAAATTAAAATATTGGAGAACCTGAGAAGGTCATTACTGGCATTTATCCACAGTGATTTAAAAAAAGTTATGTAAACGGTAATTCATTTTAATAGCATACTTTTCTGTTAGGAAAAATATATATAGTTGGATATAGTGATGCAGATAAATACATAGTAATTTGTAATAGTGAAGGCACATGGCTCAGTGGTTAGCACATTGAGCTTACGATCGTGAGTTTGTGAGTTTGAATCTCAGATTGGGCTGCGTGTTGTGTTCTCGAGCAAGACACTTCATTTCATGTTGCTCCAGTTCACTCAGCTGTAAAAATGAGTTGCGACATCACAGGTGCCAAGCTGTATCAGCCTTTGCCTTTCCCTTGGATAACACTGGCGTGGAGAGGGGAGGCCAGTATGCATGGGTGACTGCTGGTCTTCCATAAACAACCTTGCCCGGACTTGTGCCTCGGAGGGTAACTTTCTAGGTCCAATCCCATGATTAGTCATGACTGAAGGGGGTCTCAAAAGAAAAAATTTGTAATATCTATATGTGACTATTTATTAGTTGCATATCCAAGACATTTTGCACATTTCATCTTCATTATGAATGTTACATAATTCCAAGCTCCTTGAAACAGCTGTCAAGTTAAACTTTTCTCTTTTTAGTTCCCTCTATTTTGTATACTCCTTGTAAATGTGTTTGTGTGTATTTGTGTTTATTGCACTTAGATATTATGAGACTAATAACCTTGTGTCGAACTCAACATATATGTATGCTTCTGAACAATGCATTAGTCAAATACTGAGCAGCGATAAGAAAATAAGACAAAGGAATAAATGATTACATTATGAACTCCATTACCTTACAGCTGTTTCTGGTATAAGAAGCACTGGACTCATAGTTGAGGGCTTGAATAACACCTTACAGCTTTATCATAGACTGTGCACAGTATTTGAGGCTACGACAGAGCTATAAGGTGTTACTCAGCTATGAGTCCACTGCATTTTATAGCAGAAAGAGCTGTAAGCTAATGAAGTTCATGCTATAATTATTTATTCCTTTGTGAGCTCTTTCTTATTAGGTGCTCTACACTCAGCTAACATTTCATTTTGAAACCTACATATATCGTGTTCTACACCAGGTTATTATTCTCTCAACAATGACTGTGTGAAATTTTTATAAGTGTATATATATATATATATATATATATCATCATCAACACCCAATTTTCCATACTTGCATGGGTTGGGCCTTATATATATATATCAGGCACGTGCCATCAGTAATTACTTGGGGTAGGCAGCTGCTGACCTTTATGTACTAAAACACACAAAAAATAAGCGAAAAACATGCGTGATTGAGTTGAAGGTAGATTTATTTCTGCCTTTATAGCACTTAAAGAAAATGTTGTTATAGGAGTGTACACAGCACATGTACTACAGCATTACTATGCAGAGCTTTAATACTGAGATTGAAAAGCAGGGGCGAATTATGCCTGCCTAAAGTACAAAAAAAAAAAAATATCAAATATTTTGCATTTTATGCATAGTAATCAGAGTAAGCTTCAAAATTTTATTGAATTAGGTTCATATTTTGCCATAAAAGGGAAATGTTGCTACCAATCTGTTTTATTAAAGGTAAGCGCTGCCTACCCTGTCGTATATATGTGTGTGTGCATATATATATATATATATATATATATATATATATATCCTACTGTATGGCACTTTGGGCAAGTGTCTTCTGCTATATTGTTGGACTGACCGGAAACTAAAAGAAGCCCATTATGTGTGTGTGTCTTTCTGTCTGTGTTTGTCACCCCCACTGCTTGACAACAGGTGTTGCTGTGTTTAAGTGCCTGTGATTTAGCAGTTCAGCAAAAGAGAATGATAGAATAAGTACCTGGCTTTGAAAAAAAAAAAAAATAGGGGGTTGATTCATTCAACTAAATTTCTTCAAGGCAATGCCCTAACATGGTTGCAATCTAATAAGTGATAAAATTTCCTGTTTTTTCTTTTTTTTTTGCTTCCCTTTTATTTCTCTCCATTTGTTCTGTGATGGGATATCATCATCGTTTAACCCCTTAGCATTCAGATTATTCTGTCAATTGTAACCGTTATTTATCCACATTGTTTTTAATTAATCGTGCATCATCTTGCAGCTTTGAGATTTTCATGATGTGATTGCTTATTTTTAGGGCATTGTAGGGTGTGTCTGAGAGGTTGAATCTGACTGGTTTGGGCATAAAATGGGGAGAATATTTAGGCTAGATATGGCCAGGCTCAGGAGTGGCTGTGTGGTGAGTAGCTTGCTTATGAACCACATGGTTCTGGCTTCAGTCCCACTGTGTGGCACCACAGGCAAGTGTCTTCTACTATAGCTTTGGGCCGACCAAAGCCTTGTGAGTGGATTTGGATTTGGTAGACAGAAACTGAAAGAAGCCTATCGTATATATATGTATGTGTGTGTGTGTGTGTGTGTGTTTGTCCACCCCCCCAACATCGCTTGGCAACCAATGCTGGTGTGTTTACGTCCCTGTAACTTGGCAGTTTGGCAAAAGAGACCAATAGAATAAGTATTAGGCTTACAAAGAATAAGTCCTGGGGTTGATTTGCTCGACGAAAGGTGGTGCTCCAGCATGGCCGCAGTGAAATGACTGAAACAAATACGAGTAAAAGAGTTTAAATGCCAAAAAGTTTAATGTCCACTTTTCATTGACAAGGCAGATTATCTACAGCTGATGCCCTTTCTGTCCCCAACCTTTGTCTGCTTCAAAGCAAGGGAATATTTTCCCTCTTGCCAGACATGCCTTTCATGGCAGACTGGCAGTGAACAACTTCAGTTGTATGGTTGCAATGTTCTCATTTACAACCATGATGGCAACACAAATATATATATATATATATATACATATATATATATATATATAACGGGAAGGTTTACAAAAATAAACGAAAGACGAAGGCAGGTGGAGTACAAACAAACAAATGTATTAGTATGGTGCTTAGGAATAGAAATAGAACAAGTCTTTTACGTTTCGAGCCTATGCTCTTCGACAGAAAGATACACAGGAAAAAAAAAATATATATTATATATATATATATATATATATATATATATATATATATATATATATATATATAATACAAATAAGAAAATGGAGGAACAAATTCATTTCGATCATCAAGTTACAGATATTACAATTTCATATTATTTATTAATTATATAAATAGGAACATGAAAATCAAACAAAACAACAGCAGTATATTGGATAACTGATATCCCATAGTGGGTTACCCTCATAACCCCTATCTTACTTTGTACTATATATATATATCTATATATATATACATACATTATTTAAAAGCAGCAGAAATTCAACAAAACCTGTTACTTGGAGTTTCCGTTCGTTGGACAGTTTTGTTAAAATTTTAACGAAACTGTTCAACGAACGGGAACGTGAAACTCCAAGTAACAGGTTTTGTTGAATTTCTGCTGCTTTTAAATAAAGCATATTACTCTACCCCTGGTATTTGAGTACTCTTTTTTTCCACCTTTTTCACATTTATGTGTTTACTCCGGTATATATATATATATATATATATATATATATATATATATATATATATACACACACACACAAACATACTCACTCATGAATGAACACACACACACACACAATGGGCTTCTTTCAGTTTCCTCTTGCAAGTCTTTGGTCAGCTTGGAGCTTCAGTAGACTTAACCTGAGGCCACTCAGTTGGGAGGCAAGCATCTCAACCACAAACACTCGTAGCCATATCTGTACCTATGATAATAGAATATTGTGGTGGGTTAGCCGAGGCAAAAGAGAATAAACCGGAATCCCAATTAAATGTCCTGTGGCTAATAATAGTCTACTTTGTTCTATGGCCTTCGTGTCATTAGGCTCTGCATATTTTTTGCTTTGTTTTGTGACAGAACATAATGTAATTTTGTTTTTATTTATTTATTTTTGGTTTTAATTAAAAAAAAACAAAAAAACTCAGAAGCAAATGAAATAATAAAAAATGTATTTAAAAAGACACCAGATTGTGAAAAACAATCTAATTATGTAAATTATAGGCTTAACTTAAAATGGATATTTAAAAAAAAAATAGGACATTGTGAAATAAATAACGAATTGACCTAATTAGAAATAATCCTTTTTTACAATGTAGCCACGAAACCTGGAATTTGGGGGGAAGAGGTTTAATTGATTACCTTGACCAACAGTACTCCACTGTTAATTATTTTAATGACCCAGAATGGATGAAAGGTAAAATCAGGTTTACCGGGATTTGAACTCAGTATGAGGAGTGAGAAGAAACACTGCTGAGTATTTTGTGCAGGAAGCTAACAATTCTGCCAGCTTCTCGCCTTAACTCTTTGGCATTTAGTCTGCATCCTGTCTTAAGTTCAAACAGGCCTGGTCTAACTTCTCACACCTACCCTACAATGTCATTCGAAAGGTAGACAGTAATATCATCGAAATCTCAGAGCTCTGAGATAATGTATGGTTAATTGAAAACAATATGAATAAACAATCTTTACATTTGATGGAGTAATTTGAATGCTGAAGGGTTAAAAATAAGCTTGCTTACCAATCACATGGTTCCGGGTTCAGTCCCACTGCATGGCACCTTGGACAAGTGTTTTCTATTATAGCCTCGGGTGACCAAAGCCTTGTGAGTGGATCTGGTAGATGGAAACTGAAAGAAGCTCATTGTATATATATGTGTATATATATATATATATATGTAAGTGTCTGTATATGTTTGTGTGTCTGTGTTTGTTCCCCCAACATCGCTTGACAACTGATGCTGGTGTGTTTACATCCCCGTAACTTAGTGGGGATGTAGAATAAGTACTAGGCTTACAAAGAATATCCTGGGGTCGATTTGCTTGACTAAAAGCGGTGCTCCAGCATGACCACAGTCACATGGCTGAAACGAGTAAAAGAGTGTATAATAATAATAATCCTTTCTACTAAAGGCAGAAGGCTTAAAACTTGACTCCAGTCTTTCACCTGGTACTTTATCGACCCCAAAAGGATGAAATACTACTTAGCATGCTAATGATCCTTGCTAAGGCACTAGGCCTATTGGACCCCCTGAAAGTATTGTTTCCTCCACTGCACATAAAATTGGATCAGTATGTTTCGACTCTAGATCAGGAGTTTGCAGCCTTCAGATGTCTTAGACTTTTTCCTAAGCTGTCTGAGGCAAAAGTGTCTTCATCGGATCATTGTACCAGCCTGCAAAAGACCAAAACAAAAATATGAGTATAAAAATACAAATATATTACACTTGCTTTCCCAATCATTCATCATCTTTCACACATAAAGAAATATTTACAATTACAGATGTATTTACATTTAGTCATTGTACTGTACTTGATTTTGTATATTGTATTTTCATTAAATACAGTGTACATATTTTCTATAAAACTGGTTTAAAAAAAAAGGGAAAAAAAATTGGAAAAAAAATTCAAAATTTTTACTCTTAAAAATTCCACTATCCAAATAAGCCAAATTTTCCATCATATCTTCTAGAGTTCTATTGCAGAGTTTGCAGGTGAAATGAGATCCCCAGGGTTTATCCTGTTCCCTGACAGGCATGCTGGAATATGCCTTGTAGGCCCCACACATTTTAATAGTCGTTGTTACAGAGTACTTTTTTATTCTTCTCTTGATAAATTCACTGCAGATGTAACAAAATCCATCTGTCGGATGTTTACAACTTCTTGATGCCATTTGTGATGAATGCAGCTCTCAATAATGCTGTGTGTCCACTTTGATAACTGGAAATAGACTGAACAAAAGTCTCATGAATCCTTTTATAGTGCATTCAGTGTTGCCAGAATGTTCTAGAAATAAATATAGAGATACATTTATATGCTGCTTTGTTGTCCAAACGCTGTTCAACTCCCTGTGTTGATATATATATATATATACATATATATATATATATAATATATATATATATATATACACACACACACACTAGCAGTATCGTCTGGTGTTGCTCTGGTTTGTTTCAACCCTTTAGAATTGGAATTTTTGAAAAGTAAAAATTTTGCATTATGTAGCTTATTCTCTTTGAGTGAACATTTTTCTGGTTGAAATACACCAAAAAATAGCGGCACATCATCATCATCGTTTAACGTCCGTTTTCCATGCTAGCATGGGTTGGACGGTTTAACTGGGGTCTGGGAAGCCCGAAGGCTGCACAAGGCCAGTCAGATCTGGCAGTGTTTCTACAGCTGGATGCCCTTCCTAACGCCAACCACTCCGTGAGTGTAGTGGGTGCTTTTTATGTGCCACCGACACAATAGCAGTCAAAAAATTGTAAAAAATAGGGATTTTCATAGGAAGAAAAAGCTCCTTTTTGATGTAAATAATTTTTGGTCTTAACATGGTCTGATTTGAATTTTTTCTTCTACGGAAGGAAGAGCAAGCCTTCTATCATACTCTCGATTTTGGTCAACTTGCGCTGCAGGGTCTCAGAGGAGATAATGTTAGTTGAAGGCTACCAAACCTGCCATACACAGACAACTTCAGCTTTATATATATAATGTATATAATTCAATAATGAAAGATGTTATTCACACCATATAGAAGCATATACTATAAAAACCTTATTCTAAAAATCAATAAATAGTAAATAGTAGTGAAAAGACTATGCGCGTTTTGTGGCTATAACATCTTTCGCTATTGAATTGTTTAATAGACGTTTTTCTCTAAATTATAGACATATATTATATATTGTGAAATTTGATTTAAAATTGTTCAATTGAATTTTTCCCTATAAGTTTTAGAATTATATTCCCTACTATTATAATATATATATATATATGGAGGCACAATGGCCCAGTGGTTAGGGCAGTGGACTCAGTCGTAGGATCGCAGTTTCGATTCCCAGACCGGGCGTTGTGAATGTTTATTGAGCGAAAACACCCAAAGCTCCATGAGGCTCCGGCAGGGTGGGGGTAGGGGGGGCAATCCCTGCTGTACTCTTTCACCACAACTTTCTCTCACTCTTTCTTCTGTTGGCCTGCTTGCTTAGCCAGTGGGGTGGCGTCATTTGAAGGCTAAAACAATGCGAATGCATTGTGACCAGCGATGTGTAGCAACATCTGATAGCCTGGTCAGTCACGGTGATCTCATGATATATATATATATATATATATATACAAGATAAGAAAATGGAGAAATACATCTAAATCAAATATCAATTACCAGATAATACTCAATCACATACTTTATTAAACCACCACATAAGAGAGTGTAGGGTTAAACATAAAAAAGCAGAACAAATCAGTGTATATAAAGGAATGTACATAAAAAAGTGTACATAAAAGAGTAATGTTGTATAATAAGTAGAATATATATAAAAAAGAGAATATTTTCTTTTTTATATATATTCTACTTATTATACAAAATTACTTTTATGTACACTTTTTTATGTACATTCCTTTATGTACACTGATTTGTTCTGCTTTTTTATGTTTAACCCTACACTCTCTTATGTGGTGGTTTAATAAAGTATGTGATTGAGTATTATCTGGTAATTGATATTTGATTTAGATGTATTTCTCCATTTTCTTATCTTGTATTAGTAATTTGTGGTAAATCATTTTACCTTTGCCCATATAATACAGTAAATGAATTGATTGCATCGCAATCCTTAACATTTATGTATTAACTTTGTTGGGTACTTCACTAGCAGTTTATTGGATATATGTTATCCCATGGAGGGTTGCATTTACAACCCCTATCTCAATTTGTATATATATATATATACATACATTAAATAGTATTATTACTTTGAAAACATTCAGATTACAATTTCATATATAAATATTATTTTTAAAACATCAATGTTTTTCTGGCCACAGAACCAAAGTTTGACAGGACTAATAATATTCTTTGCTTTCTGGACCAAAGCAATTAGGAAGTAACACTTAATGACCAAAGACAAACAAAAGCCTAAGATTTCTTGCATAGTGTAATCAATGAAACCTTAAACATGAACTTGTAAACCTATGATGACCCGAACAAATTGAAGTATTTAGATGAATCATCATAAAAATAACTTTCATTTCAATGCCATGTCGAAATCAGCTGACCCATATCCTGTTTTACGTTATGACCTATTCCAGTTTATGTTTGCTACTACGTTTTCACAATTTACTTTAGTTTCAATAGTGATTATGAAACCACATAAAAATAACTTAATCATGTGTGTGTGTGTTAGTGTAGGGTGTGATTCTGGCAAAGTTCTGAATTAAAATCTTCCACCAAACCTTAGTCACAATTTATGTTGCTAACACTAGCTTAATGATAACTAAGTTATTTTACTAAATTTTTTGTTATATTTAGAATAATTGAAAGAAACACAGAACATCTCAATAGAAATATGGTAACAAAAGGGTTAAAATATATAATAGAGAAACAATTCTTAACCCTTTTGATACCAACCCAGCTGAAACAGCTTCTGGTTCTGTAGTACAAATGTCTTGTTTTCATAAGTTATGAATTAAAATCTTCCACCAAACCTTAGTCACAATTTATGTTCCTAACACTAGCTTAATGATAGCTAAGTTATTTTACTAAATTCTTTGTTATATTGACAGCAACTTAACAGAAATATGGCAACAAAAGGGTTATAAACTGGACATATTTGACCCAAATATTCTGTTTTATGTTCAAACTGGCCAGATCTGGTCTCTCACACCTACTCTACAATGTCATTCTAAAGATAGACTAACACATCATCAAAGTCGAGAAGCTGCAAGATAATGTGAAGCAGCATTACATTTCACAGAGTGATATCTGCATTCTGAAGAGTCAATGTATTATCTGTTGGATGATGATGTGGCTGTCATGCCTTCCTCCAAAATGAATTCCTTTTATCATTGTTATTCAAGCTGGACAACAGAGTGGACTCTATTAACCCTTTCAGTTCTGTATTTATTTTGAGAAGCTCTGTGTTTCTTTCAATTACTTTAAATATAACAAAGCATTTAGTAAAATAACTTCGTTATCATTAAGCTAGTGTTAGGAACATAAATTGTGACTAAGGTTTGGTGGAAGATTTTAATTCAGGACTTTTGAAAACAAAACATTTGTATTACAGAACCAGAGGCGGTTTTAGCCGGGTTGGTAACGAAAGGGTTAAGAATTGTTTCTCTATTATATATTTTAACCCTTTTGTTACCATATTTCTGTTGGGATGCTCTGTGTTCCTTTCAATTAATTTTAAATATAACAAAGCATTTAGTAAAACAACTTAGTTATCATTGAGCTAGTGTAAGGAACATAAATTGTGACTAAGGTTTGGTGGAAGATTTTAATTCAAAACTTATGGAAATAAGACATTTGTACTCGGAGCCAGAGCCAGTTTCAGCCGGGTTGGTGACAAAAGGGTTAAAGGTAGCCAAGGACCAGGTGATGATGTTAAGCTGGTTGACAACAGTGGAATCCCAAAAATGCACCCAAGGATTCTTACTAGAGTGGGTTGAGGCAATCACCACAAGGCATCTTGTTTAACCCTTTAAGGCTTCTGCTAATCTATCGACAAGTCCCTGAAGGATGAAAGACAGAGTTGTGATTTTGAAGTGAGGGAGCAGTGAGCCAATACAAATACCTATTTCTTTACTGTCCACAAGGGGCTTCACACAGAGGGGACAAACAAGGACAGACAAACGGATCAAGTTGATTATATCGACCCCAGTGCATAACTGGTACTTAATTTATCGACCCTGAAATGATGAAAGGCAAATTCGACTTTGGCGGAATTTGAACTCGGAACGTAACGGCAGACGAAATACCGCTAAGCATTTTGCCCGACGTTCTAACGATTCTGCCAGCTTGCTGCCAATACAAATACCACATGGCATTTTGTTCTCTTGAGCAAAGAACTAATATTTCTTGTTCAGTCAAGCCCAAAATCCATCGTGTGTGTGTGTCTGTGTTGATGTATCAAAATGATTACTGATGATACTGTGAGATCTTTTCTAAGGATTACACAATGAAATGTCAGCATTTAGGCCTTTTGTTACCATATTTCCATTGAAATCCACTGCTTTTGTTTCAGTTCATTATGAATAATAAAAAATTTGGTAAAATAACTGTTATTATTAAATTGTTGATAGGAATATATATATTAGCATGGAATTTTGGTGGAAGGTTTTTAGATCATTTTAAAGCAGGAAGTTTCTATCAAAGAACCAAAGATGGTTTTAGAGAGATTGGAATCAAAAGCATCAACGCTTTTGTTACCATATTTTTGTTGAAATACACTGTTTTGATTTTGAAAATAATGAAGGGTTTAGCAAAACAATTTTGTTGTAATTAAGCTGGTGTTTGGCACAGACATTGACCCTTAACATTTGGATTACTATGCCAAATATAACTGGTATTCCATTAGTTACGATGATGAGGGTTCTAGTTGACCCAACCAACAGAACAGCCTGCTTGTGAAATTAACGTGCAAGTGGCTGAGTACTTCACTCACACATGTACCCTTAACGTAGTTCTCAGGAAAATTCAGCGTGACACAGTGTAACACGAGGCTGGCCACTTGAAATACAGATACTTCTAATTTTTGCCAGTTGAATAAACTAGAGCAATGTGAAAAAGGCGTCCAGTTCAAGGACACATGTCACTGGGAATTGAACTCCTGACCTTGCGATTATGAGCCATGTACATAGAACCACGAAGCTACGCACATTCACTCTGCCAAATGTAATGCTTATTTATTCACTTTGTCTTGAATTAATCGTGTTATTTTTTAGCTTTGAGATTTCAGTGTTATGATTCTATGGTTTTAGAATGACATTGTAGCATAGGTGGGTGAATCTGGATCTGGCTGGTTTGATCATAAAGCATCTCTATATATATAAACAGCAAAATGTCTGTCTGTGTGTGTGTCCTTTATACAAATCCACAATTTTTCAGTTAGAGGGCTCACACTTTCTATGGTCATTCAAAACCGTCCAAGGGTGGTCGTGCATATCTTTACATTTCCCCAGTCACTCCGCAAAGCCATTAAGAAATCAATAGAAGTGACTTTTTTTGTGAATTTTCTATCCAAAACCCAATTAAAATGCCCAAAACTTGATACGCCAATTGAATGCCAGCTAGCTGTATGTGATTGGTCGGAGATTTGGACAGTACTCACGTGTATGTGCGCATGCACACAGCTGTATATGCATGCACTAGCACTATGACCCGATGTTGCTGGGTCATAGTGCTAGTGTTAAATATTTTGCCCAGACACGACTGGTTTGAATGCAAAAAGGTGAACTGAAATTTTGAGGGCAAATTTTAAACTGGATCACTTTAAAACAGGAAGTTAGTGTTACAGAACCATAGACACTTTCAGGCAGGTTGCTATCGAAAAGGTTGAAGGTTCAAGCGTCACATTTTATACGAAGGAGCAGGTTTGAGCTTTTAGCATCCAGATTGCTCTATCAAATGTAATGCTTAGTTATTCTCCTTGTTTTGAATTAATCATGCGTTATTTTGTAGCTTTGTGATTGCTTAGAGATTGAATCTGGTCAGTGCAACCATAAAACAGTATTTAGGCTGGATACAGCTAGTTTAAATTTCATGCTATGTTCCAACCACCAACTTAATGAGTCATTTTACTGAGTAATCTTTTGTTTTCAATCATTAGACTACAGCCATGCTGGGGCACTGCCTTGAATTTTTAGTCAAATGATTTGATCCCAGTACATTTTTAAAAGTCTAGTATTTATTCTATCCTTTCTTCTATAGATGCAAGGCTTGAAATTTTGTGGGTTAAGTTGATTACATCGACCCCAGTACTCAACTGGTACTTGTTTTATCAATCCCAGTGGAATTTGAACTCAAAACATAGACAGACGAAATGTTGCAAAGCACTTTATCCAGCATGCTAACAATTCTGCCAGCTCACTGCCTTAGAATAATAAAATCTTTAATACAATGTTGTTTTTTGGTCAGCCCTGATCTCGTAGCCTTAGGTTACCTTTTCGTTACTGTATTTATTTTGAGATGCTCTGTGTTTCTTTCCATTTTAAATATAACAAAGAATTTAGTAAAATAACTTAATCATTAAGTTAGTGTTAGGAACACAAATTGTGACTAAGGTTTGGTGGAAGATTTTAATTCAAAACTTATAAAAACAGGACATTTGTACTCAGAGCCCGTTTCAGCTGGGTTGGTAACAAAAGGGTTAAAGAATGTTCCAGCTGTGACCATCCAATCTTAGTTTTTTAATTTCATTTTCAGGTATAACATAGCTTGGATTACATTATATAACATTTTCTTTACTAGTTTAAAAAACAATTGTGTGATTTAAGAGAGATTTAGCTGCTATTTCTAACATGGGACACTGTAGAAGAGTTCTTTCTTTGTGTGTGCTGCTGCTATTTATATATTTTTTCTTGTTCTTCCACAGGTACATCCACAACACAATCTCTGAACATCAGATATTAATGCAAATAAACCCAGGTGATAGTCCGATGCCCCTTAACCCTACACATGCTACGCTGACTATAGAGAGACAGGATCCACAGACACAAGCAAAAGAAGTGAAAAGGTATTTCTATTATTACCAGTGCCAAAGTACATATTGGATATACGTGTGTCTCATATCTTCATCCTTTCTGGTTTTCTCTCCCACCCTTCCCTACTCAGATCTTTTCAGTTTGAACGGCAGTTTTTAACATAATTTCTAGGTAACTAAAAAGTTTTAAACTTCGTATACTGGTAGAATGTGTTTATAAAACATCTTTTTCTCTTGGCTTTATTGAGAAAATTCTATAGTTTGTAAGAAATTTGTTGTTTTCTTCAATTTCTGCAATTTCAACCAATCAGTGACATCTATTGAGTTAAAAAGCATTCTGTGCCATATGAAAATGTCCCTCGTTTAAGAAACAGATTGGGTTTATTTACATTTGTGAAGAAAAAAAGATACCCTTCCCCCACCCCTAACCCTAACTAACCCTAACCCTAAAAGATAGTCAAATTCAATAGATCGATTCTAGGGTCATAATTATGGGTGACAATTTCATATGACACCGCTAGAAAAAACTGCCGTTCAAACCGAAAAGATCCCCCTATTATTCTTCTCTTCTCCTCTTCACTGTTACCCCCTCTCTCACTCTTCCTCCTTGACTCTCGTTGCTGACACGTGATGAAAGGGAATCTTTCTGCCCATTTCCTTCCTAATGACAACACATGCTTATACCTGTCTCCTCTCATAAGTTTGTCTTCCTAGAATTCATAATAATTTTTCTATCATCTTGGCTTAACAACCTTCACCATTTATTTTTACTCTTTTGTTCTCACAGTACTGTTCTTGTTACCACTTTCATCCTTCACAAAAAATCCCAAATTTTATTTAATTTGCTTTGTGGGAAGGACTGTTTCAACGGAGTCGCGTCTTGTCCTTACCTTCGGAACTCAGAGTAGATGAAACAGGGACAACTGAAGAAGGGGAATATTCCTTGTGTTGTATGTCTTGTACTCTGTTTGTTTTTTTTCATTGGTCGAAAAAAGTTTGTTTTCTATGTTTTTGTTTTTATGTTTGCATTTCTCATTATGTTCAACGTTTTTTTGATGTCCTGTACCCATATATGCATGTATATATACATATATATGTAGTTATGTACATATATGTATGTATATATGCATATATTTATATCATCATCATAATTGTTTAATGTCTGTTTTCCGTGCTAGCATGGGTTGGATGGTTCGACCGGGGATCTGGAAAGTCAGGAGGCTGCACCAAGCTCCAGTCTGATCTGGCAGTGTTTCTACAGCTGGATGCCCTTCCTAATGCCAACCACTCTGCGAGTGTAGTGGGTGCTTTTTATGTGCCAGGCGAGGCTGGCAACAGCCACGATCAGTTGGTGCTTTTTACGTGCAACCGGCACAGGTATCACAACTACAATTTCCATAATAGTTATATATTTTTTATATTATATATATATATATATGTAAAAACAACGAAGTAGCATTTAGGTTAGTTGAAATATGTTTGTGACATTTAAACTGCTAAAAGGCAAGTACACTGCAGTTACCTGCAACAAAATGTCATCTCTGAGATTCCTAATAGATGATGACACTGAATGAACCGGGTGTTTTCACACCTTTTTACCATAAGAGAGATGTTTTCTCCACGTTAACTGCAGTGGATTTGCATTTAGCATTTGAAATATGTGACAGACATATTTCAACTAGCCTATATTCTGCTCATATATATATATACACACTCAATATAAAATAGTGTACATATAAACATGAAAAAATTACCTTTAACTGGTAATTTTTACACGCTAGAAGAAGCAGTCAAAATGACCAAAACCACTATTTTACACCGCTATTGTACACTATTTTATATTGAGAATATGTTGTCTATTGACTATTTATACATGCTAGGTCACTGATGGTGGAATTTCTAAAAATATTTGCCACCCTATATATTTTACGTGTATATATATATATATATATATATATATATATATATATATATATATATATATTATATATATATATATATATATATGAATGAATGAATGGAGTTAATATTTATTTATATATATTATACGAAATATTTCACGTAAACCCGAAGTTTCTACCTTTAAAAACAAGGAGTTACAACCTTTTTACTTGTGATTTTTTGCTACCCTGGTAACTATTTATCTATTTTTTCTGTGTTAAATAACAAGGGAAAATACACACATCTATATATATGTGTGTGTATATATATATAAAGGCATCCAGCTGTAGAAACTCTGCCAGATCAGACTGGAGCCTGGTTCACCAGTCCTCAGTCAAATCGTCCAACCCATGCTAGCATGGAAAGCGGACGTTAAACAATGATGATATATATATATATATATATATATATATATATATATGGGTGGATGGATAATGTTTAAAATTAAAGTTTAGATAGTAGACTTTAAAATGTAGTGTCGAAACCTTGTTTTGTGTATGTCCCTAGTAGTGTGCCTTGAGAGCACTTATGACTACCAGGTGTCATCCGTTGTACTACACTTTTGGTGTAGGGTCTATGTAAGGAATTTCTCGGATGTCTTCCCTATCAATTACTTTATACACACACACACACGCTTATGTATATATTTAAGGATCCATTGGTTTTATGTTTAGAAAGAAATCCCTGAACCCACAAAACAAAGAACCTTTGGGTGGTGGGGGAATTGGAGGAGGTGGCCCTGTGCCAGGTGATGAGAGGTTAGTGTGACAGAGGGATAGAAACAGGTGCCTTGGTGTAGAGGAGATAAATGGTTACCCAGTCAGTGAGAGAGAGCAATGGAAAGAGAGAGACAGAGGTAGTGACAACACACAGACAGACAGCCTTTGAAATTGGTCTATTTGAC